>NW_015151264.1:220215-226103 GCF_000732505.1 Cyprinodon variegatus | reverse complement strand
CTGTGGACCCCCTAGGGATCTCGGACCCCCTGTTGAAGACCTCTGGAGTAGAGGATTGCTTTTGTCTTAGCTGGTCTTCTTGATTAATTGAGCTCTGTATTCACCCTTACAATATTCTTCCTCTCTGTTAGACCTGAGCTTATTACTGTTCAGATTTGAATACTACTGGTGGTTTCTTTTATTAAAATAAAACAGTGGGGAAATTAACCACTTGACACCCATTGTTGCAAGTATGCAACAATAACTTTGTATAAATATCATATGCATTCTCTAAATATATATATTTATATACATTTGGATGTCAAGCGATAAGAAGTAGATTGAGTTGAGGGGTGCCCACTGAAGACCTAGGTACCAGATGAACAGCCCGCCACTGTAAGAAATGGTGGTGAGATGTCTGTTTTATTGATTTCATTTAAAGCAAAAATTCATGCCTGTGCCATGATTACTTTTAAAACCAAGCTGGTGGTGAGAGATCAACAAAAAAATCCAATCTGACTGGATGATCTGGTAGAATTGTTTCTTTTTGTTATATAAACATTGACTAGAGATGATAAGAGACTTCATTATTTAGTCATACAGTGAGCTAACTCAACTCTATGATGCAGATTATGTACACTGGTATACAGATGTGCCAAAAGTGCTAAATTGATAATGTGCATATCATATACAGGTATTGATGACATTGTTATGGTAATTACATATTATATATGATTTAAAGATTTTACATCAAGACTGAATTACAAGTACATGTCTGTTAATGCTATAGTATTTTCCTATTTACAGATAATGAATGATTGATGCCGTACACTTTTACATTTTTTTTCATCAATATTTCAGTACATGACTTTTTCAAATGAGAAATACAACAAACACTACAAAAACGACAGCATTATCCTAACATTAGACACAATGTCAATGGCTAACTAAGTTAATTTCATTGAGTCTGTCCCAGATAGCCAGACTAATGTTAGGCTACATACTATACTATAGGATCCATCGGCGTATATTTGGATGTTCTTGTTTGGTTCATCCACTGACTGTGAAATTATCTGTGAAACTCCCCACAGCCAGCAAACTGCTTGTTTTTGCCGCCAAATGCTACACATGTAGGCCTTTTTACTGCGCATCTCTGTGGGTGTGGGGAGTAACAATATGGCGGCCGGTGGCTTCACTTTTTTCTGGATAGCAGCAATCACTTGAATTTAAAAAGATCAATGGAAATGGGCTCTATGCACAACTCCACTACTTCCTGATCTTAAGGCAGCTCCTTTGTTTTCTGTCTTTTTCTCTGGGTTGAATTTTAATTCCAGGTGTGCCTGACCTCAGGAACCATAACGGAAATGGCCAGACACACCAGGATGAATCAATTCATCCAGTAGAAAAAGACTGAAAAAAGAAGAGCTGCCTTAAGTTCAGGAAGTAGTGGAGTTTTGCGTAGCACCCATTTGCTGACAAAAAATACTTGCATGCCTTGTATTTCAACCTGGCAAGACTCATGCAGAAGACAAGCATTGATTAGAGATTTGTATTGAAATGAGAAATATAGTTTTTGGTCTTCGGGCCCCAGTGGAAGCTCAAAACCACAATAATATGGCTGAACAGATGAAATAGGTGATTTTAGGTAACACTGGTGGTAGACTGGAGGCCCAAAGGAAGAATGCAGCAAGATGAAAATGAGGATGATGGTTGAGATTGAGGGAGGGTTGTAGCTTGATGGTAGAGAAAGCCATTAACATACTGGTGCCAAACTGGTCCCAGAAAGGGCCGTGTTGCTGCTCTGTGATTTGCCATCCGAAAGCAATAGCACACCAGACTCCAGTCATCTCACCAAGTGGCCAGGTTAAGACCAGTGTTGCATCGATACCGATACCAGTATCGGGTGAGGCCCCGTTATTGCACTACAATGGTGGTATCGGTATCGGAGAGTACCAACAAATAGGGCATTAATACCATTTTGAGAGCCAGAAGTTTCTTCAACTATTGTCACCCATTCCAGGTAGGCAATAAAAAGTTTTACTGGATTCACTTTGTATTAGTGTTTTTCCTGCTTCACAAAGGAAGGCAGCAGCTTGACGACGCCATGATGGCAATTATTTTACATCCAAGTAGTATGCAGTTCTTCATATACACACACACATCAATTTCAAACAGATGGTATCGGTAATTTGTCTGTATCGGCCAAACTATACAGGTAGGCGCAACACTAGTCTTAACTAGTGTTGCGCGGATGCCATTTTTTAGCCCCGATAGGATACCCTATACCTGGCTGTGTAGTATAGGCCGATACAGATGCCATACCGATACCGTATGGTTGAAGTTGATGTGTGTGTATATATCCAAAGAACTGCATACAACTTGGATATAAAATAATTGCCATCATGGTTTGTCAAGCTGCTGCCTTCCTTTGTGAAGTAGGAAAAACACTAATACAAAGTGAATCCAGTAGACCTTTTTATTGCCTACCTGGAATGGGTGACAATTGATGAATAAACCTTTGGCTCACAAAATGGTATCAGTGCCCTATTTCTTGGTACTCGCCGATACTACCATTTTAGTGCTAGATCGGGGCACCTTCCGATACTTATATCAGTATTGATGCACCACTTGTTAAGACTGAACTGGAGTCTGATATATTAATGTTTGGATGGAAAGACACTCAGCAGCCACACGGCCCTTTCTGGAACCTGTTTGGTACCCATGCATTAGCAGAATGCAGTCCTAGATCAGTGTTTTCCAACCCTGCTCCTCCGGGCACTCTGCCCTGCATAGTTTAGAAGTTTCTGTGCTTCAACACACCTGATTCAGATGATTGCAATCTAGGAAACCCTGATAATCTGATATCAATTGATATCAGGTGTGTGGAAGATGGGAAACATCCAAGATATGCCGGCCAGTGTGCTCCCTGAGGAGCACTGATGAAAAACACTTTAGCCCCTGTGACAACTTGACATAAATTGTCAAGTTGTCACAGGGGCTAAAGTGTTTTTGTCAGGCATAAGTGACCAGCTTATGCCTGATGTACGGAAAACCTGGAAAAAACGCTGGCATACATTGGATAAGTAATGGGTACATTTTGTATAATTAATGAGCACACTGAAGTGCACTGAAGCACGCTAAAACACGTCGGCATACAGCAGGTGTTTTTTGAGCACGCGTTACGCTACCATGCGTTATGCATAAGTTAGGCTGTGGTCATAAGTTCTGGACTCGTTATGAATACGCTATGTATACCCCCATTAAAAACATACATAAAAAGTTAAGCGTACGCTAGCTTTTTTAGGAGATTCTGGGACGTCAGGCATACGCTGGCTAAATCGGCAAGGTGTTACAGGGTCCTAACCTAGATGATGATTAGCTGTGTGCAAAGGCCTGATAGTTTTGCAGCAGCAAAGCTTTAGACGGCGAAGGGATTAGAGCCACAGTAATGCTGAATTAAGTATTTTACTCTTTTTTTTTCTCCTTTGCTTAATTTTACTGCAGTGGGAGGATTTTAGTCTGGAAGTTTTTTCATGAAGTTTGGCTTTCTATTAGAAAAAAGGCATTTTTTTCTTTTGTTTTAAGATTAAAAGTATTTTCTTCCTGACTAAACCCTCCCCATTTTTCCGGGCTTGGGACCGGCATTAGAGCAACATCCTGTCTCCCCAATGGCTGGTTTACAATGATGTGAAAGGAGTGGAAAGTGACCACTCTTATCCACACCTGTTGGTGAAAGCTCCTGAAGGCTGTCAACTTGAATATAAATGGGGGATGAAGGAGGTACCCTTTTCATCTTCTTTTTTCGGAGCAACATGACACTGACAGACACAATCACAGCTGCGACAGACACCAGCCCAATGCTCAGTCCTATGAGTCCAACACCTGTAGAACAGAACCAGATGTTAGCCTGATCCATCAGATAGAACATCATCTATTGTGCTGAAACTAGCTTCTTTTTACATAGTCTCATCATCAGCATATAAAGAAATGTCAACATCTGATCTGAGATCAAACGGAAGTTATGTCCCTCGTTGTACAGCTTTAAGATGTCAGGATATCCTTCCTTGAATGTCAAGTTCATTAAGCTTTGGATATTGGTCGTTATCGATGACTTGTTCTTCAAAACATGACAAGCACTTATCTAAGATAACATCACATCTTTACAGAAGTTAATGAACTCACTAATAGTGTACTACCGTTTGTGATTGTCTGGTCCCTCTGGGTTTATGGGCTTATTGAGAACCCTCAAAACTTAAATTCCGAAATAGTTAAAAAACAAACCACTTGGACAGTTTGAAGACTGTTTGTTTCCCATCCAGGACGCTTTTTGAATTCAAAATGTCTGGAGTAGTGTTGAGCTCCAGGCTTACAGAGAGGCCCAAACCAAAGCCTTGCTGCTACCCTATATGCCGTCACTGTGATGCCAGTCTCATCTGACTTGGTTTTTCAAAGGGTCTGAGATAAATCAGGCTGTGTTCAAATTGACCAACAAGTGGAGTATATGGTAAATTGTCTTTAACCTTGACTTAGTTTAGGTGTAAAATGTCGTTGTAGAAGCATCTGAGATTAACTCAACTTAACTCAACTCAACTTTATTGTCAAATGTGCTACATGGTAACATGCAACACAGATGAAGTTTCAGTCCTCTCAACCCCACGGTGCATAATTAAATATAGAACCATAGCATAAAATAAAAATAAAAATCTAAGATATAGAAATAAATATCAAAATATTTAAATATGTAAACAGTAATGCGAATGGTGCAAATAGTGCATAGAGTAGCAGTCCTGACGTGGGGGAAGTAGTGGAGGACGGGGTTATTGGGGGGTCAGGGGGGGGCGAAGGGGGCCAGGGCAGGGAGGGAATTGAGCATCCTCACTTCCTGATGGAAGAAGCTGTCTCTGAGCCTACTGGTTCTGACCCGGAGACTCTGCAGCCTCCTCCTGGACGGCAGCAAGGTGAAGACATTGTGGGCGGGGTGGGTGGGATCACCTGCGATCCTGGTGGCTCTGTCGGTGAGGTGGGAGTGGTAAATGTCCAATAGAGAGGGGAGGGGGACACCAAGGATCTTCCCAGCTGCTTTCATGGTGCGCTGCAGTGTCTCCGTACCACACAGTGATGCTGCTGATCAGGATGCTCCTGGTGCCCTTGTAGGAGTGCAGGATGGGGGATGGGGCTCTTGCTCTCCTCAGTTTCCGCAGGAAGTATAGTCTCTGTTGGGCTTTCTTGGCCAGGGACGCGGTGTTGGTGTTCCAGGACAGGTCTTGGGAGATGTGGACACCCAGGAACTTGGTGCTACTCACCTGCTCCACCTCAGCACCGTTGATGATCAGGGGAGCGTGCTGGGCAGGCCCTCTCCTGAAGTCCACCACAATCTCCTTCGTCTTCTCTACCTTCAGATGGAGATGGTTGTCCTGGCACCACGTGGCCAGGCAGCTCACCTCACTCCTGTAGTTCGTCTCATTGTTGTTGTTGATGAGACCCACCACAGTTGTGTTGTCTGCAAATTTGATGAAGATGTTGGAGCCGAATGTTGGAGTGCAGTCGTTGGTCAGCATAGTGAAGAGGAGGGGGCTAAGCACACATCCTTGGGGGGCCCCCATGTTCAGCGTGATGGTGCTGGAGGTGTTGCTACCGACCCGAACAGCCTGTGGTCTCCCCGTCAAGAAGTCCAGCAGCCAGTTGCAGAGGAAGGTGTTGAGTCCCAGCTGGACCAGTTTGCCGATGAGCTGCTGGGGGACGATGGTATTGAATGCTGAGTTGAAATCGATAAACAGCATTCTGACATGTGAGTCCCTCGTCTCCAGGTGGGTGAGGGCTGAGTCTATCTATCTATCTATCTATCTATCTATCTATCTATCTATCTATCTATCTATCTATCTATCTATCTATCTATCTATCTATCTATC
>NW_015151264.1:209981-220177 GCF_000732505.1 Cyprinodon variegatus | reverse complement strand
CTATCTATCTATCTATCTATCTATCTATCTATATTTTTTTTCTTTTCACAACCAGGTGTTGTATGTGTTTATAGCAGATAGCAGACCTTCTTTATTAGCTTGTGGTGCCTTTTTATGTAATTTGCTCTGATGCTATTATCCCAGCAGATGATGGAGGAAGAGATCACCCTCTCCACAACAGACAATTAGAAGATATGTGGCATTTTGCTGCAACACCAAAGGGCCAAATCTTCCTTAGAAAGTCCAGTCCATCTCTTCTTGTAGACGGCTTCACAGTTGCATCTCTAGTCTAGTTTGTTGTCCAGGTGAACACCAAGGTACTTCTACTCCTCCACCATCTCCAATTCTTCTCCCATAACGTTAATGTGATTTAACTTGTTTCTGCTTCTTCTGAAATCTACAATCATCTAATTTGTTTTGTTGACGTCTGGAATCAGATGATTGTTTCCACACCCTGACACAAAGTGGTTCACTAGTTCTCTGCAATAGTGACCAAAGAGCAGAAACATCTCCTTCACCATCAGAGTTCTGCTGTTCAGACATTAGAACCACTAAATTCCAAAGATGCTCCATCAGCAGAAGGATCTGGGACTTTTACAGAAATTATGACAACGATAAAATGAAGTAGATTTAATGTAGATCACCTGTCAGACCATCAGAACCATCTCTGTTCTCTCCATTATCTTGGCTTTCATGATTGGATCCTGTAGAACAGATCAAGGTGTTAGTGGGAGATTTTAGGATAATTAATGGCCTGTCCTGGCATCACATTTTATCAAGTTAAAGGAGTCCGGATTCATTCATTGATTCATTCATTCACACACTGATGGTGCTAAGCTAACATCAAGGTAGCCGCAGCTGTCCTGGGCATACTGATGGGAAGTAAAAACATCTGATCTGAGATGTTTCCACCATAAAGAACCAGGAAGGTTCTGATCCAGATACTCACCCAGAGGAAGAACGTTGAGTGTGATGGTGCTGATTGGTTTAATGGCTCTCTTCCTGCGGACTGTGTTTTTTAGAACATAACACTCATATGTTCCGCTGTCTTCAGACGTCACGTTCTTCAGAACCAGAGAAACGTCTCCGTTCTGTAGGTCCTTCAGCTCCACTCGGCCCTTGTAGCCCGGTTTGGGGATTTTTGGGTCTAAGTTTTGGTTTCTTAGTATGAGAACGTATTCTAGGTGTTCTCCAGGTCGGCTCCACTCCACCACTTTAAAGGGCATGTACCCCTTAGCCTTGCATGGCAGAGTAACGTCTCTTCCAATCACAGCGGAGATGTTCTGATCTACAGGAGAGACACAACACAGAGCAGCTTAACAAAGAGGAAACTCAGGAGTCGCCTGGTAGATATCCGACTTCGTCATCCTGGATACTAAGGACAATATGTAGAAGAACAATGAGAAACACTGTGGAGAACAGAGAACTTAGAGTCAATAACTAACTGCAACGAAACAGAAAATCAGGTTCTTATTAGACAAACTGTTATTTTCCTCTAACCAAAATGTTTTAATGGGATTAAAATCTGTTCAAGTTTAATAATCTGAATAAACCTAAATCTAAATCAAACAATCTAATCTTGAGCTGTGTTCCCCTGCATCAGCTTTTAATTAGTACAGAGGAGATTTGACATGTACTGAGCTGTTAACTTCAAGCAGCTGCAGAGGAAGAGTTTAAAAAAAGAAGAGCAGACACAGAGGGGTTCTGGTTCTGAGAGCAGCTGTCTCATCCTGATCTTGGGTTACAGAATGAGAGAGGGAGGAGGAAATGAGTGCACATCTCCTCCCTTCATCTATATACACATGCAGTCAGTTTAACCTTATCAGGCTGTTAATGTTTAACTTATGTCAAGTTCCTCATTCGGTTCAGTAGGCTGTAAAGTTCTGTTTCTAGTGTTACAGTAAAAACACATCAGTATGGGGAAGGTAGGCTTAATATTATAAACATTTCAAACAAAGTGCTGAAGGCATTACAATAAAAACATAAAATACATAAATAGAAATGTAAAAAGTATGAAAACAGGACTTGTAAGAATTTTTCAACTTATAAAATGGAAATGAACAACAGGTAGTCTGTATTTTCTACACCTTAAAATAGGGGGTTTTCTATTCGAGAAAGAAAAGAAAAAGGGAATTAAGGAAACAGAAACGGTAAGTATAAATCTATAAAACCCACCTTCTGGAGAGGCAGAAATGGCTTGACAGAGACCCACAAGAATGAGAAGGACCACCCTGCCCATGTCTCTTATTCCTGAGGTCGGACATAGACAGAATCTTCTCATTCCTGTGGAAATCTGCAGACGTGATGTTGCTTCTACAGCACTCAGAAAATGTCTGCCTGAAAGATGGATAATCAAATGTTAAGTAGAGAGAAACTCAGCCCCGCCCAGAGGGAGAGCACTGTGCTGACAATGGCTGTAAAACATTATAGAACATATCAGGAAACGAAACAAGAAACTTAAGGTTGATCTATTATTGTTATTAGATTTATACATTGCTGGATTTTGAAAGCGCAACTTAAAATAGATCAGCTAAACAGCACTATGAATAAATACTGAGCACTAGAGGAGCTTTGAGGTGCAGCAAAGAGGTGCAAGGGGGACTGTGAATAAAAAATAAAGTCCTATACAATGAAAAAAAGACATAGGGAGAATGAAAGAGCAGTTTATAAATCTCATTGGACAGTTATTCACTTGATTATTCAGTTAGATTTAAATCATTCAGGTTTCAGTCCAATTGCACATTTACTGATCATGGATCAAACTACATTACAAAATGCAGAGATAACATTTGTATAACATTATACAATGAGTGTTATGAATACGTGTAATGAAGCCATCCCAAAGTCTCCCATTTACAATATTCCTGTCAGGGCTTCTGTCTGTGTGTTTGTGTTTTGTGTTCGTCTCCCTTCCACCTGGTTCTGGTTCTCCTCCTCACACACCTGCTGATGGTTACCTCGTTAACGGAGTGCTCTTAAGCTGCTGATTGCCACTACCTCGACGCCAGAGTGTTTGTCAGTTTTGGGTACTCTAGCCAAGCTGAGTTTTTGCTGAGTAAGACTGAGTTCTTGTCAACCTGAGTTTAAACTTTGTTTTTTGTCTTTGCCTCTCGGCAGGAAGTAATCCTGCAAACTGGATATTTCGGACCTTCACTCCCTGTAGGGATCAACTGAGCCTCAGACTGAGCTGGGAATTCAAACAGGAGGTTTCGATCCAGTTACCTAGAGAGGACGTTGAGTTTACACACTGAGCAAGGGAATCATCTCCACAACGACCCGTTCAAGTACCGCAGGAAATCTGAGTGACAGTCAGTTTCCACGTTCACCAACAACCGACCGTGTTCTTCTCTCACTGAGCCCGAACTAATCGCTGTGTCTTCCCCTCACCTTCCAGTTCCGGCTGAGCAGAGTTCAGAGCAACACTGCACCATGCTTTATCTCTTCAATGAAACCTGTTAAATCTTTTCCCCTGGCCTCTCTGAATTGGTTTCTCTGCATGTGGGTCCGAGCTTTAGATAAAACCATGACAGTTCCAGAGTTTAAGCCTGATATAAGGAAAACACTCAACAAAATATAACCTGTTAAAACTGCAGATAATTATATTACTGCCTTTTACAAATATATATTACAGCATTTTACAAATAAACACATTTAGAAGGCCGTTGCAACATTTAATTTGTGATTTTAACAAATACTGTACTGTATTTAGATGATTGGATGGGTAAATAACACCCTAACCTCCAATTACTGTGGAACACTTGCTTCCCCGTGAGTATGGAAAGTCATTTGTGTATTTATTCAGCTCAATAAAGGCTTGTGTTTGCAGTAGAGTATTGACAGCAGAGGAACAATAACTTTTAGAATCACTAATTAATTAATTAGAATTAGACTGATTTAATTAATTAATTAGACTGAAAAATCGGAAATCGAAAAATCTGCATACTGACTAATGCAAAAATAGATTTGGACGAGCTGTCAGCTGATCTTCTCTGTGTGTGAACGATGTTTGCACATTTTCAGACATGCAAACCTTAATTAGACCAAACCATAAGTAAGGGTTGACACTTCAGTCCTATTTAAGTTGCATGATTTGATTAGCGTAGCACTAAGCAACCAGCCCCACAATATAAAGAGGTACCTGCTATGAGCCAGAATGGCTCACTGTGATTCAGAGGTTCAGGCGCTTTAGAAGCATCAACCCGAAATCTGAAGATTTCTGTCTTCTATACTTTTTACATTTTTTTGTCTAAACATTTATGAAAATATTTTAAAACCAAACTAGTTTTCCATATAATCATTCAGATCATTTTTAAATTCTAGGATAATTTGTGATATTTTTAGAAATGCTAATAGGAGCTTTTAAAGATGACCTTTGCTTTAAGCAGGTTGGTAAGACAATATGCAAATGGAGAGTAAGATGATTTAGGTTTCAAGAATGTAAATAAATATTCATGATCTTATTTTAAATTCATAGTATCAAATGATTTTGTTGTTAAGGGCGGAAATCCCCCTTCCTTTGGCAGATGATCTTATTTACCTGCTCAAATAAGCGGAAATCAGTTTTTACAGTGTGATCAGTTTCTTATGATGAAATATGCATAAAAACTGGATTGTAGCTGATTTCTCCCTCAGACCAATTCAATATTTTACAATTTTCTTGAATAATATTTAGAAATTATGAAAAATTACAGGTTTGCAGTTAACTTCATAAAGTAGAAAATGTTCTCTTGCTCTGTTATTTATTTGTGTTATTACCTCTGCCAAGGAGGTTATGTCTTTGATTTGTCTCTTTGTCTGTTTTCAAAATAACAAAAAGACTTGCAGAAATTTCCAGAGAAGAAGCAAAACAAGAAATTTGGTAAAAACAAGGTTTCAGCCACGTGTTTAAAAAACAGAAGACAGCAGTCAGATGATGACTGAACTGAAACAGGGATGTTTCTGTTTTTTTTATTCTCTGACAAATTTCACATAATTTAGAAGAAAGAGAAGCTATAAAAACTTGCCAGATGAGCTTTGAAGAGTTTGTCTGTTGTCTTTTAGCCTGGTTTTCTGCAGCCTGGTCCTCATGGCAGCCAGGCTTTAGGATCGATGGAGGCAAAAATTGTTGTTTATTATCATCCCTTCCTCATTACGACAGGAAAAGGACAGAACTGTCAGATTATTCACGTTAGATGTGATCTAGCATGCCGCAGTGTGCAAAGAGCCTGAACCAGTTACTGATTTTGACTTTATGCACATTTCATCCTCTTACTGGAGTTTTATCATTTGGCTTCTGACTGCAGGTATTTCTGCACATTCTTCCATTTGCATGTTTTCAAGCAATACAAGGCCTTGTCTATATATAGACTCAAACTTACTGCAGATCCAAACATTTGAATTGAGAAAGCTTCCTGGAGAGGTGGCAAAAGGTCTTCAAATCTTGGAAACCAAGTCCAGTGGATATTTTTTGAACTTTTACTGAATTTCTGCAGATGCATTATGTTCATTTAAACAGAGCATCTTTTCACAGGGATGCTTCAGAGACCAGCAGGTCTTTGCTTTAGCAGAGCTCAGGTGTTGTTTTCTCTGCATAAACTCTTTCTGCTGTGAACAGGATGGAGGTTCTATAAAAAAGCTCATAGATTATGAAGATCATAGCTCATAGATAAGAATGTGAGATCAAGCTTAGGCAGCTTGAAAGACTGCCTTTTACCAGTAACTCAAAACAAGAACAGAAAGTAAAAAAAGTTTGAAAGGTCAGATAAGGAGTGTTAAAAAAAACAAAACACATTTCAATAGCAGGATAATTAATAGTGCTGCATATAAAAGGAAAACAATGAAAAGAATTTGGCAGGATAATGACAAAGGGGAAGTTTTTATTATTTTAATCCAATCAGATCTAATGACAGGCAGAGCTGTGGGTTAAACATGGAGGAAGAGTTCAGTTGGCACAATTTCTTCTTACGTTTTGTAGTTTACTTGGTGAAATTTGGAAGTTTTATCAAAAAAAACAAAATTTTGTCTGGAAAAAACTTTGTTTCTGGACCTGATCTGCTGACTGACTGACTCTGTAATAGATCATGTGTTCTTTTTAAAGCATTACAGCTGCTTTAAATGTCAAATATATAAAAAAAAATTATACACGACGAATGATTTCAGATGTATTGAAAGTGGAAATGTTCCATAATTTCCCGCTATGATGCATTTTGATGATCTAACTATCAGTTTAGACTTTTGGCATTTAGAACATGATGGTGAAGACTGAGTCATCAGTCTGAGCCTGCAGATACTTTAAGAATAGAAACAGCATCAGATAGATTTAATCATTTCTTCTCAGCATTTAAATCTTGCAGAACAACAACACACTAACTCTAATTTGGACATAAAAACTGAACTAAAGGCCCTTTTAATGGAGTTTTTGTAATTTGTGTAATCTGAGTGGAGCAGAATGAAGAGCCCTGCCTCCCAATACGATAGGTTTCATTTCTTTAGAAAGCAGCCTGTGTTTACCCTGAAAGCATCATGTTCCTGCCAAACACGTCCGCCACCTTTAGAGCCTTTTATGAGATTGAACTTTCTCTCTGGGCTAACAGCCAACTGCTGATGGAAAACTACCAGCCTCCGCCCTCAGTACTGTTTGAAAACAAGCACATTTTTTTTTTCCAATTAGGCCTCCTCAGGGCTTTTATGATCTGCGGACAGATGAACATGGCGATGAGGCTCAGTATGAAACGTTCCTGTTGATTTTTCCCTGATAGATTCAGCCTCATTGATAATGGGACCTGATGGAGCGTTCAGGGACCGGAGCTGCAGCTGGATCATATATGCTGGCTTTTTGCTTGTTGTATTAGTTCTCGCTGACTGTCAAACAGTTTGACCTTTGAAAATAAAGTTCCTGTTCTTATCTGCTCCATAATAAATTAATCTCATGGATCCAGTGAAACAGGGGACTTTATGCTGCAGCAGCTGTTTGCTCTTTTACAGAGTGAATAAAGCAGCTGTCTGCAGAGACCACAGATCCCCTCAACAAGTCTGACTCTGTCTGGACCTGCAGCTCTGCGACACGAGGCTCAGATTATGCTTTACTTCACTCATCTGGATCAGAACATTAGATTATTAATCATTTCAAACCAGGACAGACCCTTTGTTAAATATGCCTAAATATAAATGCTGGGTGGATTTATTTCTGCTCTCAGTTTATCAGCCTCTCTGGGAGGATAAGGAACTTATTTAAAAAAAAAAAAAAACCTCCTCTTCCTCTTTACCTGAAATGTTGCTCTTCCTCTAACGTACTTTTTACTTTATAAAGGAAATATCAATTAGTATAGAAGAAGTATGTGAAAGATGTCTGACTCAGATCCCTGTAAGCTTTTAGCTCAGTGGAAACCCCCTCCTCCATCAGACACTCTCTCAACTTTATAAAATATTTATTTCTTTCCTCTGTGGGAATGATTCATGTCTGAGAAATAAAGGTCTTAATGGCTGACTCCACTTTGTGGTAACCAGATATTCAAACGTCCCAGAGGCGTTTGCAGGTCTAGCTGCAGCAGATCTGTAATCTGATGCTGCTGGTTTTGAATGTCAAATGTTGATGTAAAACTGTGGGCGTTACCATGGCGCCTGCGGTTCAGCTCCTCCCTCTGAGGCAAATTGATCTAAATAAGTCAAACCAGCTTGAATAGAAGAACAGATCATGTTCTATTCGGTCTAAAGCTGCATTTTGATCAGTTCTCACGATTCAGTCCAAGTTCTGCTTTCTGTCTGATTCTGATCTAGTGTGAAGCAAAAGTAGGCCTCTGCTTTATTAAAGGAATGCAGACAACAAGTCTGAGCAGCTTTACAGGAAGGAACACATTCTGTAGAAACAAAGAACATCATTACTGACATCAGAGACATTCCTGAACAACAGAACAAAAAGAATCTTCAGCAGCTATTACTGTACCGATAAGTTCATTACTGACATCAGAGCTTCCATAGTTTCTGTTTACATATTAAAGCTGTTTTACTGTCACATGAATGCAAAGACGAGATTAGTGGTTAAATTCCATTTGAGCAAACCAGTCCTGGGTTGAGTTTTTAACCAGTCATCAGGGTTTAGTGTTTTTTTTTTAGACCGACTCAGTTTAACTATCTTTTGCTGATGAGCTAATTTGTGTCCAGCTGCTGGAGGATTTTAACTCTTTCAAAGAGTTGAGAGGATGAGGAGATGATGTCATCTCCACTTTATAGAGCAGATTAAATATAAGGGATCCTGTAAAACAAACATTATAGCTCTGGAACCAAAATTGCTGTATTTTACAATAAATGTCTTATACAAAATGTTTAAACTAACATCGGTTTAATGAGAATTAGCACTTTTTATACCATTTGTGATTATTTTACAAAAAACATTGTCCTTCATCTTTGTGGCAGAGCAAACATAGTCAAATGGTTTTTATTTTAGCTCCAACAATTAAACGTACAAGCTAAGAAGTAACTGGAGCTCCCTCTGTCTAGCACGAGGTGGATGTGCAGACTAAGTAGTGCTTGTTCATATGATCTTAGTCCTGGCAGCCATGATTTTGAGAGCAGTACTCCCAGAGAATGCGGAAAGTTAGACCAGTGTGATTAATAACTGGACTTGAGTAAGTTCCTTTAACAGAGGAGATCAGAAGATAATCATAGTGACACTTTGATTATTAATTCTAACAAAAAAACAAAAAAAAACAACAGAAAAAAACATCCAACCATGTCTTGGCCAGCCTGTTCTAAGCTGACAGGGATGTGATAACTTTATATTCTCTGCCAAAACAAAGGATGTCTCAAGACACACACATAAAAGGGGACAAAGAGAGACCCGTTCTGGAGATTCAGTCTTCAGTTCAGTTCATTCAGTCTTCAGATTAAAGCAGACCTACTGTATGTGATTATTTCAGCTGAGTTTATTTAAATATAATCGTTCAACAAATTAATCTGGAAATCTCTGACACCATTAAACCTTCAGTCTGGTTCAGTTTCCCCTGATCCAGATAAAAAACAAATCAGAAGATACAGACATTAAAACTTCCATCAGGAAAACCTGTTGAGGAATAAATAAAAAAACAACAACGATAATGGCAGAAAAAAAAAGTTTTCTCAACATCTGAGCTGCCAAAGGGACATCTTCCAGTAGATGGTGCTGTTTCTCTGTGTGTTCAGCAGTAGTTCCTTTTGTCCAACTGGAGTTAATAATAAGCTCTGAGGTTTTTCCAAACATTCTGCTGTCTTTACAAAAATATGTTATTTCAAATTTCAAAATAGCAGAGCAGAGAGGTGATGCTAGGAATAAAAGTAATAAAAATGAACATAAGAGGAATGAGAAGCTGCTCAAAGGTACACCAAAACCTTAATTATGACATTAAAATGGGATTTAGAAGAGTCGAGGTGGACCTTATTTACTGATGGGTTCTAATCAATAGCTTCATGCTCAGCTCTATAAAACAGCCCTGCTGTTTTAGTCAGTTTCCTTCATCTGTCTCTGATCCGGTTTTTGGATGTAATAAGTACTTCATATATTAATACATGAATATAAGACGTACAGAAGCATTTTAAATAATAATGCAGTTTACTTTGTTCTCATCATTAAGGTTTTCCCATTTTTGTTGGAGGGTCATTGTCCCTCCAATCCGATTATTATTGGTTCATATTTAGACACATGCATAGATTATATTTATTTACCCATTCTGCTTTATACGTATATGCCTGGTCAAATGATAATTAGACGAGGCATATAGATGCTTTAGATGGAATTATTTATGTTTAATCGCTGTTCTTGTTTCTTTGTTCTTGTTTTTTTTTATAAATATTATAAAGTATTTTATTATTTAAAACATAAAGAAAAGCTGCATCTAGTAGCAAATGAACCAACCAATATTTTTTCCTGAGACGCCATCTAATGGCATAACACTGACATTACAACACACAGTGAAATATTTCAATTGAAAGATCGTTAATTCATCAGGCAAATAACGCAAATAGTAATTAAAGCGATTGTTTTTCTTTTTAAGTGATTATATAGGCCTATATGATCAGTCACAGATAAGGTATAAAGTTTAGATCTTCACATCTGATTAATACCTAAAAAAAAAACGTTTTCCTGGTTTAAACTGTAGAAATCCACATTGGATTATCAGAGCGGATGATCTGATCACCTCAGACAATAACAGGATAACAGATTAATAAGTCAAGATATTTTTTTT
>NW_015151264.1:198949-209731 GCF_000732505.1 Cyprinodon variegatus | reverse complement strand
TATATATATATATATATATATATATATATTATTTTAGATGCTTTTTGTTGGAACAGATGATTAAAAACGGTCTAGTGACAATAATTATTTATTATGAATTTTGAATATTTAATAAACTAAAAGGCACTAGATATAAACAGTTTATCTCAGACTTTTTTCAAACTCTTCATTTAGATTGAGACTAACTATCTGAGATGATGCTTTCCTAGATTCTAAGAAATAGCAAATACTAGAAATAGTATCAGTTATTTTAATGCTTCCTATTTTTTTTTAACACATCGTTTAATCCATCTTCTTCATTACTTTTCTGGCTCAATCTAAGCACTGAACCCTGAATAAAAGCGTCTCTTTAGGTCTAGAAGATGTTCTCCATTCTCTTTTGTCATCTAAGTATCCTGAATGGTTTATCTCACTTGATATCTGCATATGGGCTCTACATTGTCCTCTACCTTTTTTATATCTTATCCAACATAGTCTGTTATCCTGAGCTATCTAGTTATGCTGCTATAGCCTTAGACTGCTGGAGGACATACAGACCCATTTTTTTTTTATCATTCTGCTTAGTTTTATCTCTATTCTCCCACTCTGCAATATTTGTTAGTTCTCTAACGTTCTGCTCTCTCTGCTTTTTCTCATAGTGCCTTCATCTGGTCTGTTCCTGTTTGGCTGTGACTCCATCCTGGAGAGAAATATCAGCTGTGCTGCCGCCATCAACGCATTTGTTTATAGATGTTGGCCTTTTTTTTTTTTGGTGTCGTCCTGTTTCTCTGAATGTGGCTAAGTGGATGTGCTCTCTTCATCCTGTGACATGGGAGCTGGCTTGGAGCTTGTCAGTCTGGCTATGCATTTCCTGGACAGGGCTGCCTGTGTAGCTTCTTTTTGTATGTCTGCTTCTGTCTTTTTGTACCCCAGTCAGCTTAGGAAGATGGCCGCTCACACTGAGCCTGGTTCTGCTGGAGGTTTCTTGCTGCTAAAATTGAATTTTCCTCTCCACTGTTCCTACAGTACAAGCATGCTTGGTGTGAGTGATTCCTGAAGTGAATTGAATTGGACTAACCTTCTTTAATAGGTTTATCTTCATCAATTCAATGCTGTGCTACAATATTAAAGCATAATCTGTAAAGCATAATTCATAACAAGATACACAGAGAAAAAACAATGAACATTAACTTCACTCTGTAGATATTAAAAGCCTTATTTGAACATTCACAATTGTGAATATCTCTGCCTCAAACATGGGATGCTAGGGAGACAGTCGAAGATCTTGCTCTGAAATACTCTGAGTGTCCTGTAGGTGGCAGAAGAGAGTTACTGAGACCTGATTTTTATTTTTTTAAAGTAAATGCTGTTGGTGGTCATGCTTTCTAGAGAACAGATGGCTTCCTATTCGGTTCTAACTTTTTGTCTTCATTGGTTTCCCTTCAGAGCCTGACTGCAGACATCACTTCTCCATTTGTGTTTTAGTTTTTATTAATATCTCTTTAAAAAACTAAATAAAACAGAACATTGAAACCTGATCCATGATAAATCTACTCTATTCCTCCATTTCCATCCAGGCTGACTGAAAACTGAGGAAAATTCTTTATATCAAACAGAAAAACGTTGAATTATTAAAATGCTTCATTCAGTTACTGAGTGATAATAGAAACTGTCCCTGATCCATCTAGACGTGTATCTCTCTTTAACAGAGATGACAGCAGGAATGAACCATTTGAACAGACTGTTAAATAAAAAAGTATAAAAAGTGTGACCAGGTTTATAATCAGGTTAAAAGTTTAAAGCTTTTTAAAATAAACATTGTTCTGTTCAGTTTCTGTTCGAAAACATTAACTTCTTTATGCATCTAATTCGGTGGTAAAGCTGTTGAACTTGCTGCAGTTAAACCACTTCTGGTCTCAGCAATGCAGGCGCCTGTTCTTGTTCTTCTATTTAGGTGAATATTAGAATATAATAGTTTCCAACCACAGGTTGGTGGTGTTTTGATCTGTGGTTTGCTCTTGTTCTCGTAGTGAGAACTTGTTCCAAGTAGATCAGAACCGGTTAGCCACATCCACGTCTGAATGGGTCCAGGTTTTAGTCTGATTTTCGTGTTAAACCCACTGAACCACATAATAAAAATGGATGGGTTAAACTTTATTAAATGAGCACAGAAAGCAGATGTGAGGGAACAACAACAAATATTAAGAATATTAACATTAACAGCTTTAATAGTTTTAATACTGATGCTAATATCTATGGACCATATGACAACTAAACATCATCAATGTTAAATAAAAAAAATCCTTCCCTGGAGACAGTTTAGCCTCTTAGCTCTTTGTTTTGTGCAGCAAATGTCTGACTTTAAAGTAAACATTAAATAAATATAAACGGATGCGATGAAGACAGAGATGCTACCGTCCTTCAAAGAGTCGGATGAGCAGCTATCTGAGTGAGGAGTAGACAACATCTGGCTCCGGTTTCAGCTCTGAAATAATAAAAACAAAAAGTCTTCCGTGAGAAAAACGCTTCACACCAACAGCTTCCCTATTAGAAATATTCTCTTTAACAATGGTTAAAACTGAATGCAGATTTTAGACAGAGAGATAATAAGCAACAAATGGTGACTGAAAAGAACCAAATCCAGATTGCATCATAGTTTCTTCCACATCTTTAATCTCACTTTGACTTTGACAGATTACTGGCGCAATGTGATCTATGCTGGCAGCTCCTGTCATAAATAATATGAGAAAACGTAGCACATATTAAAATGATTCTCCACAGTCGAACAACAGATCAGTATATTGATCAATATATTACTGTGAGGAATTCCCATTAAACCGCCTGAAGCAGCCGTGTGTAACGGTGCTGGATGATGGTTTAATCCTTTTGTGACCGGGTACCATGTTTAGCTGTAGAAAAGACAACTTAAACTACCTTTTCCAGGTTGAATTATTATGACTTTTCCTAAAATCATTAGAAAAAGTGATGCATTTATTCATGTTTCAATGGGAGCTGTTCACCACCAGGGTACAATGATTGTTTTATTGCTCATTTTTGACCCTTAGATTATAAAATCATTTTAAACACCATAAAAAGTTCAAAGGCCAAACGACTCACATCACACAAGCTCCAAAAAACACAAAAACAATCTTGGACACAAAAACGTAGTTAATACAGAGGATATAAAGGTATGCTAAATAAAAGCACTCCTAGTTCCTCACTAAAGCCATTGGTTAACGTTTTACTGTCCATCAGGTCCTGGATTAGATATTTTCAGGCGCTCAGCAGGATGAAGATGGATTTGAAGAAGAAGATGGGCAGAATACCACCAGATGATGAATCTTCATATGAAGCAGAGGAAAACCTCTAAAGCTTATTGAGAAGCCTTATTTTCAAAGAACTGCATAATTACATGTTCTCGTCAATTTCAGTCAGTAACCAGGGAAGAACAGCGGCACCAAACATCATGAGGAAGACTCCAGGGCAACAAGGCAATCAGCAGCAAACCTTTCTCCTGCTCATCACACCAGGATCTGGATGGTTTTGGGAAGATCAACCTGACCCAGTTGTCCGGGAATTAAAATCAAGAGAATAACTTTTCTAAAGCAGCTGGGAAAGAAAGGCATAGAGAAGACCAGTTCTGCTCCAGGAAGAAAGACTGAAAGACACTTTATTTCTTTTTCCTTTCAATATAAAAAATCTATTTCTTCACATTTATATACAGAAATATTGAACCATTACTGTGTAAATTAAGTAGCGACACCATCATAATGCTGGGTTAGCATTGATGATGTCACCCCTGAAACAGAAATCAGGAAAGTAAAAAATTGAGATCAACATGAAAGGAAGCCAGGGTGTGTTCAGGAGTCTATATTGTTTCTCTCTATTTTCTGTCTGAATCCCTCCAACCAGAGCTGCTTCATGTTTATCAAATGTAAACAGAGTTGTTTCTTCTTGTTAGATTAGAAGTGACTGGCACGGTGTGCTGACGTCTGTACGAAGCATTCAATGGTGTCAAGTAATTAAGTGGGTCAACCCGGCACAGATTTTCCCACAACATGCCGATCAGAGCCGAGCCGATTTAAACATGGGTTACGTGCGGAGTAATTTGCCTTGGGTAGACAAGGGTCAGTGAGAGTTTCCCACTGCCATGAAAAGCCCTTTGTTCCCACGTTTAATCTGGTTTTTCGGGCAGTGTGAAAGGGGTATTAGTTTGGAGCTTTGGAAGGTTGGTTCATTTTTGACCCGTAGGACATGGGGGGGTAAACAGAATGTTAACATCACAGATGGGCTGGGAAGCTTCAACCATCATGGTTTGGTCACCATGATGGTCAAAAGATAGAGAGGTTTGTCGATCAAATTTAACATCTCTGTCTACAGGAAGAGAGCCCAGTGGCTGAGGTCAATGTTTAGACAAATAAACAGCAGGAGTGAACCATCACATTTAAAATTTAAAACGTTAATAAAAAGTTTGACCTGGTTTAAGTCTAAAGGTTTAAAACCTCTTCAAACAAGCAGAAACACTTTGCTCTGTTCAGTTTCCAACCACAGTTTGATGTCCAAAGTTTATCGTCTCTTCTTGAGACACATCAGAACCTGTTAGTACATCCACTTCAGAATTAGTCTGATGTTCAGGTTAAACCCACTGAACCGCATGACGAACATTTGATAGGTCAGATCTTATTAAAAGAGCAGCCGTCATCTTCTCAGCTTTTATAATGATGTTATTAAGGTGTATTTAGATAGATGGATGTAATCAAAACAACAGCGGAACATAACAGTAGAAGGGAGAGATGTGCGAGACGGAGAAAGCAAGGCTGCACAGGGGTCTAACTGCGAAGCTAAGGAGAAATCCCCACAGACCTCCGCTTCCATCAATTCTCTCCAACGTCCGCTCATTGGGTAACAAAATGGATAATCTCTGACTGGAAGGAGATTATTAACTGCTGCGCCATCATTCTGACGGAGTCATGGCTGCATCCAGCAATACCGGACAATGCTATTAGCCTAGAGGGGCTAACGCTATACCACGCAGATAGGAACAAAGAAGTAAGCGATAAGGCTCGGAGTGCCGGACTCTGTGTTTACATCAACAACAGCTTCTGCTCTCCAGACATCCAGTTTCTGACTGTTAACTGCAGACCGTTCTATCTGCCCAGAGAGTTCAGGGTGGTTAGCATTACTGCTGTTTATATGCCTATATATAACACTAAAGAGGTCATGAAGACTCTATACCAGGCTATCTCTAAGCTCCAATCTGCACACAGAGGATGTTTTCATCATTGCTGGGGATTTTAACCAGGCTAACTTGAAGACTGTTCTCCCTCATTTCTACCAACATGTGGACTTTGCAACTCGGTGAAAACATTTTAGACCTGGTTTACTCTAACATCAAAGACTCATTCAGAGCTCCCATCACGATGAAGTGCTTCCAAAGGCTGGTTAAAGAACACATCGTCTCCTGTCAACATTCCACCCGTTCCAGTTCGCCTACCGACGAAACCGCTCCATTGAGGACGCCATCTCTGCTGCTCTCCACCTGAGCCTGGTACACCTGGAGGAGAAGAACACCCACGTGCGGATGCTGTTCCTGGACTTCAGTTCAGCTTTCAACACCATCATCCCACAACATCTGATGGGCAAACTGGAACAGCTGGGATTCAATACACCCCTCTGCTATTGGCTGCTAGACTTCCTCACCAACAGACCTCAGTCAGTCCGGGTCGGACAGAACACCTCTGATGTCATCAGTCTAAGCACAGAATCCCCTCAGGGCTGCGTCCTGAGCCCCCTGCTGTTCACCCTGATGACACATGACTGCGTCCCCAGGTTCACCAACAATCACATGGTGAAGTTTGCAGACGACACCACGGTGGTGGGCCTCATCAGAGACGACAACGACCTGGACTACAGAGAGGAGGTGGAGCAGCTTGTGGAGCAGAGATAACAGTCTGATCCTGAAGGTGGAGAACATGAAGGAGATCATCTTGGACTTCAGGAAGAACCGTCCTAACCACGCTCCACTGCTCATCAACAGCTCAGCTGTAGAGGTGGTCAGCAGCACAACATTCCTGGGGGTGCACACCACAGACACCCTCACCTGGAATATAATCACCACCTCACTGGTCAAAAGGGCCCAAAAGTGCTTAGACTTCCTGCTGAGGATGAGGAGAGCCCACCTGCCCCCACCCATCCTCACCACCTTCTACAGAAGCACCATAGATCAATGCAGGTCCAGCATGTTCCATAACAGTTTCTTCCCCACTGCCATTAGACTGCTAAATGTATTGTAAAATGGGTTATTGTATTGTGTTTCATTATATTTATTATAGTTTATCATTATAAAAAAAACAAAAAATGTTTGAACTGTAAATTTAAAGTCAAACGAGATGTATTTTTGTTTTATACTTGTGTAAACAAAATGACAAATAAATCTGTCTAAGTCTAGTCTATAATATTTGACACTGAAATAAAATGCAGGTGTTTATGCATCCATGTTATACAGTGACCTTTTAAATAAAAATTTGTAAACAAAATACAACATTTATCCATTTTAAAATCTAAAGTGTTTTTTTAAGTAGGGAACAACAATCTTTGTAGTACATAGACAGTTTTCTGACTCACATCTTTTATAAAACACCTGAACTGACCATTTTCTTTATTTTCTGTCTTAATGAGAGCAGTGGGATTTAGGCTGCCCTGCAAGGCTTTAAACCTGGGTTTGAATGGAGACTAAGCCATTCTCAAGCACACATCAAGGAGCTCATTTTGACCCTGGATCCAGATTTATTGTTGATTCTCTTCATGGTGGAGAATCCTGCTTCACAGCAGCAGGTTGAGCCAAACATCCTCTAAATGTGCAGGGTCATCTTTGAGCACGCCATTTCACTTTTCTTTCACCAGTTCACCGCAGTTCTTCCAGCAGTCCACACTTTCTCTGCTCTTTTTCTCATCATCATCTTCTCCTTCTT
Organism: Cyprinodon variegatus; assembly: GCF_000732505.1. NCBI lineage: Eukaryota > Metazoa > Chordata > Actinopteri > Cyprinodontiformes > Cyprinodontidae > Cyprinodon > Cyprinodon variegatus. Next base: position 202,781 of record NW_015151264.1, on the reverse strand, counting down.
TCCCATCGCCCGGCTTGCCACAGGTTTGCCTGCTGTGTCTAAAAACAGCAGCAGCAGCAACCCAGACTGACAGCAGCTCATTGACTCATTTGTTTCATGTGCAGCTTGGAGCCGGACGCTCCGAAGGGCTTTACCAGGAGAAGCGCCACATGTGAAGTTAGATACTGTTGTCAGACAACATGCTGTTTTTATAAAATGTTTTAAATCAGGTTGGGTCTGGATTAGCCAGAAGGTGGGTCCAGATCCAGGTCGCTGTCCGCTAATCCGTGACCTCTGCCTTATAATTGGGAACGCTCAGATACTTGTTGGTTTTTTAGGTTCTTTACATTAGGAAAATCCTACTTAAGAAAATAAATTTTCCCCTATTTTCTTAGAATAAAATACAGAAAAGAACAATGCAAAGCGGGAATGACCTCTGAGTTTCAGTCTGGCTTTAGAGCTCATCATAGCACTGAAACAGCTCTGGTGAAAGTCACTAATGATATTCTCATGGCCTCAGATAAGGGACTTGTATCTGTGCTCGTCCTGTTGGATCTCAGTGCTGCATTTGATACAGTTGACCATAATATTTTTTTAGAAAGATTTGAATATTTTGTTGGAATTAAAGGTACATCACTAGACTGGTTTAAATCTTATCTATCTGATCGATTTCAGTTTGTTCATGTTAATGACAAATCTTCCTAATGGTCAAAGGTTACTTGTGGAGTACCACAGGGATCAGTGCTAGGACCAATTTATGTTACTGTTAGAATGCGAAGAATACATTTGCTTTGGTTTATTTTTTCACTGTTATAAATTGACTGAAGAAAATGGTACCAGGATGTTCTTACTTTACTATTCCTCAATAGAAATTCTTCTTATATCACACTTATAGTGTCTCTAAATCTTAATAATACAACAGTATATTGAACCTTAACTCTTAATACAAGTAATTAACCTTAACATTATTCAAAATGTATTACGTAAAAGTGAAGACATTATATTAACCAGCAGCACAGAAACTGCTCTTTCAGGCAGCTTGTGCTGTGAGATGAAGATCTGTTTCAATGTTTATTCCTCTATTTCTTCTTCTTTATCAATTTAAAGAGACAGTTCCCCATTTCTACAGACAGACAGGCTGACCTTGAGTTTAGAAGCAGTGAAGGTCAGATATGAATCTGTACCTCTGGTCCTCTTTGGTCTGATGTTGATCTGTCCATAGCTGATGTCCTCTGTCCTCACAGCAGAGTAAACTGAACCTGGATCTTCCTCTGAGGAACAATAACAGATTACATTATTGGGGGTCTGTTCAGATCATCACATTGGTCTAAAAGAACTTTGATAATAACATATTTTTTTCTTCAAACTTAAAGGAGGTTTTAACACATATTTATATATCTGCTGCTGTTAATGACAAACATCTAAATATATGAATGTTCTTGTGAACCAGTGACCACAGAGCTGTTTGTCTAGTACTAAACAGACCACTAAGACCACATTCAGACTGAAACCTTCAGACCAGATCATGGAAACTATGATGGTCCAGTTTCTATCAACATAGTCTTTATTTTTAAACCCATCAAATATTTTCTGTGGTGACATCAGGCTGTTCTGCAGCAAACAGCAGGAAGGGCTAATTTTGAAAAACTGATTCCTGCTATTTTCGTCTTTAGTAAAACTGATCAGCGTAGTGGTATCTTCTCAGGTCTGCATAGTAGATCAGACAGCTGCAGCTGATCCAGATTCTGCTGCCCGTGTCCTCACTAGACCTAAAAAAGTAGATATGCTGATGAAGATTCTCAGTCATCCAGGTCATAGTCAATCCGTAAAATAAAAAAAATAAAAAATTCACTGGAAACCAAGTCCAGTGGATCATTGTTTTTTTTTTACTTTTACGGAATAAGTAAGTAGAGCACATCAGACCAGTTCTAAAGTTCTTCCACTGACTCTGTGTAGCTCAGTGAATAGACTTAAAAATCCTTCCGTTAGTCTAGAAATCACTGACTGGCTGAGCTTCAGAATTCACTACAGACTTGTTGGCAGGTGATCAACAGCCAGACCTCTCAGGTCTGCTGGATCAGCTCTACTCAGCAGAACCAGAACCAGCATGGAGAAGCAGCTTTGAATGTTATCCTCAAATAATCTGGAATAAACTCCAGAAAACAGTAAAAACACTGAAACCCTCTGTTGCTTTAAATATCAATAAAAAATGTATCTAAACGTTATCTGTTAAGTTTGTTCAACTTTTTAAAATGTCATTGTTTTCTTTTTATAATTATCCTGTCAGTTTAATTATTCATATTTATTCTCTTGAATTATTCCTCACTATTGATTATTACATTACCTCTAAACAACAGTATTTTACTTTTCTTTGTGTGTTTTCCTGTTTAATTGTTCATGAACCTGCCACCACTTTACTGTTCATAAGATAATGTATATTTAAGTCACTTCGAATCTCTCATTTTTTCCCCCAATCCACTGTATATGCTGGTGAAGGTTCTCAGTCATCCCGGTCATAGTCATTCCAAAAATGTAAAAAAAAAAAAAAACAACAGCAATCCATTGGAGCCGTTCCTCTGGTTCAATTTGCATTTTCTAAGCCAAAACAATTTTTTAAGTGGCCTGGAACTCAACACTAATTCTGACATTTTAATTGAACAAGCTTCCTGGAAAGAAAGCAAAACTTCAAACTTGGAAAAAAAGTCCACTGGATTATATTTTTTACTTTTTGGAACATCCACTGTGTATGTTCTGGATGCACTGTATTTACTTCATGCATTTTTTCTTTCTTTGTGCACCTCCTGTTGTTTATAACAGCCAATGTCACAAGTGAATTTCTCCATTGCGGGACATCAATAAAGTACTATTCTATTCTATTCTATTGTGTTCTATTCTATTCTATTCTATTCTATGAACAGCACGTTGATTGTCTTTCCATTGAAACGTGCTACATAAATAACTCCGCCTTGGCCATGGAGAGAAGATCCGGCGCAGTGGCGAGGCCTGGTGACGAGCTGAGGGAAAATCTGAGACCACAGAGGAGGATGCCAGTCTACTAAGACTGGTTCTTTTCCCATGAAGACTTTTATAACTGCAATTCCTTTTTAGTAAAAAAATCTGTGATAAATGCTGTAATAATCGTACTATAATAAAAACACGTGCTGTCATAGGTGGGTGCACTGTACATAATAGATATGTATATCCCATGCACCTTTGTCCTTCCTTTGGCACATTCTTCTCCTTTGATTATTTGAGCTAACGTAATGACACATTTCTACACTGTGAGATCAATAAAGTCAATTAGTCAATCAATCAATGAATCAAATATATCTAATTCTAAAGTTTTCTTTTTCCTTCTGTTTACCTCCATGTTTCCAACCTGTGTGGTGGTTTGCTTTTAGCCCCATGAGTTTAGCAGTTGTTGTTGAATTTTATCTGAAGCTGTTATTCAGTTAAGTTAACTGGATTTGTCTTTTCTTTTGGTCCTATTATGAAAATGTTTATAATATACATATATTATATCTATATATCTATAAATTCTCTTTTTTCTATTATCTATGTATACATTCTATTTTTAATGTCCTTTGACAGAGAGAAAATTAGTGCTACGATACAAACTTTATGTGAAAATAACAGAGGAAATGCATCAGAACAAGAATAAATGAGGTCATAGTGTCACACTCCGGGTTCCATCCGGGTGCAGGCCAGTTTTTCTCTCTCTCTCCTCTGCAGGGATGGACGGGCAGGTGCACTACATCTGAGGTGATCACCACCCTTCTTAAGGAGCTGGAACCAGGAGGAGGGCGTCAGTACGTTAACGTCACAGCGTTGGTAACAGACCAAACCCAAGCCT
>NW_015151264.1:196983-198855 GCF_000732505.1 Cyprinodon variegatus | reverse complement strand
CCCAAGACCGGACCACAGCCTCTCGAGTGGGAGCGTCACCCCCACCAAGATCCTCCAGCACAGTTTCCTCTCATTCACCAGCCTCTTCTTCTCTGCAGAAGCCCAGAAGAACCCGACCTGACCAAACTGCCTTCCAGTTCTTGTCCACTGCCTAGTTTCTAAATAAAACCTCTTAACCATCTTCAGTCTCTGTAGTTGCTCTCATCCAGAGTCACCTTCATTATGACACATAGTGTGAGCTCATTGATGTAGAGAGCTAGCAGGTTAAAATGTGTTTTAAAGCAGGCAGTGAGGCAGGCTTTATAGTCAGTAGGGTTATTATACAGTTTAGGAAAATCCTCTGAGCTTCCTGCAACATCTAGGAAGCAAATAAACCTGTTTAGCTGATCTGAGGGACAGGAAACGTGGGTCGGAATGAAGACAGGCATATGGAGAAAATATCCAGGCATTAATGTTGTACTTGTAAATGATAATGCAGATCAGTGAATAAGCTTTGATTATATTTGTGTATCCATAAAGAATAATGTGTAAAATAAAATTACAGAAGTTTTTGTCTGTTTCTTTATGGATGCAGAGCAAAACACTAGAGCTATAACAAAGCAGATGTGACAGGATGTTTCCTCCTACGTCTGTCTGTCTCTCTGTCAAAGTTTAAATGAGCCTTAAACATTTTAACAGTTTCCTTAAGTCAACAAAGTTAACAACACTGTTCGTATGTGTCTGACCTGTTAAGCAGTGTTTACAGAATTATGCAACATTTTTGCAAAAGTATTTATTTTAGCAACAAATCAGGCAGAAAAAGTTCTTACAAACTGTAGTAAGTCTTAATAAACTGTAATAAGATTTTCTTCTGCTGCTTCAGTTTTTGGATTTCTGGGAACTCTATCAGTTCCTGCTCAGACCTGCTATACGCTTGTTGCATATTTAACCTTCCTGCAGTTTGTTTCACAGCTTTTCTAACACAGTAAAAACGCCAACTGTACATTTGAAAGAGCGGACTTACCGAGCAGAACTCTGACAGATGCTTCCTTCATTGTGGCTTTCAGGGTCTGGACTGATCTTCACTGATTGTCGTACGTACAAAGTTAAACCCACCCTCTTCCTTTATGAGGCAATAGAAACCAATTTCTAATAAGTAAAAACTGTTGTTGTGGAAAAGACAAGCCATCTGTTTGTAGCAGAAATAGTGATTCTAATAATTACGATGGGAAGTTTTAGGCAAAACATTGTTTACTTTTTAAATGAGATGAGAAGGAGGTGATGATTTTAGAGCTAATGCCACTGGTGGACTGGAGGTCATTGAGAGACTGCTAACACCAACCCTGGTTTTAATCTGGATGAGCAGAATTTTGCTTTAGTAACAGCTATGTCCTCCTTAGTGCACCTTCAGCTGGTGAAAAAACAGCTGCACAGCTTTAAACTGCACACTGAGGACAGAGCTCATTGCTCCTTTCTGATCCTCTCTGCTCTGCCTCTCGTAAATTTTAGAGTTCATTTTAAAAAGTCATAATTTTTTTCAGGTCTTTCAGTGGTCCTGTCTCTCTCTACATCCCTAAACTACTTCACCTGTTTTCCCTGCTAGGTCCCTTAGATCACATGACCTGTTGTTAGCAGAGCAGCTTTGGGAAATTTAGCCTCTTTTTGTAGCTGTTTGCAAATGCTTTGCTGAATAAGAATAAGAATTGCATCTTCCATAGATATTTTGAATCTGCTCCTGGTCTCTTATGCATTTAAACTGTTTCTTACAGTTGCAGCCATTGAAAATGCCCTTCCCTGTCAAAAGCCAGCCGAATGGCAGCACAATCCACTCCAACTTCCAGCCACTGGCCATCTCCTGGGCATTCATATATTTTTTTTGTATTTTAGATGTTT
>NW_015151264.1:194591-195922 GCF_000732505.1 Cyprinodon variegatus | reverse complement strand
AACCAAGGACTAGCCAAGGACCAGCCAAGGACTAGCCAAGGACCAGCCAAGGACTAGCCAAGAACCAACCAAGGACTAGCCAAGAACCAGCCAAGGAAAAGCCAACAACTAGCCAAGGAAAGTGGGGAAATTTTGAATGGCTTTACTGTATCAATAGTGTTTCATGTTGCTACTTTTACTTGGATTATTTATTTATTCTTTTAGTTGCTTATCCTATTTATCTTAAATTGTAATATTTTTCTTTATTTCAGTAGTTAATGCCTTTTAATCAGAGCCTGTTGTTTTTAAAGAGCTTTAGAAATAAAGTCAGCTTGGCTTTATGTGGCCCTCAGTTTCCATGGCTGAATTTTATGTTATTTATTTGTTAAAATAACCTACTCTCCTTGTTATTTTTCTTTTATTGTTGTGTAGGTGTGTTTTTATCTCTATTTATTCACTGAATTGCTGATGGACCGAAAAAGCTGAAGTTGCCTGCCGCCATCTTGGTACTCCCTACTTTCATGGGGTGAAAATGATCCCCCTGAAGATGAGAACATCATCATTATTCGTTGCCGTAGCGCAGGTATTGTTTACATTCCCACCGGGCTAACTAGGGAGCACCAATATGATGGCCAGTGGCTTCATTCCACACTGTACTTCCAACGGCCTATCAGCAGTCAAGTGAATAGAGATCAGTCGTGTTTTATCACAAGAGTAAAGTCATCTGATTTCAGGTAACTTGTATTACTTTATGCCAATAGGGGGCAGTATTTGTTTGCCAAAAGAGGTGATGGGTACCAGCCCTTTTTCCAGCATTGAGAACACAGAGGTCTTGTCCTAGGTATTTTCCATTTTTTTATTATTATTATTATTATTATTATTATTATTTTTATTCAAAGAAATGTCGAACTATAAAATAAAAGTTTTTCTGACTTTGATTGGTGAATCAGCATGCATTCTCAATAGTTTAAAAAAATAAAGTCCATAATCACATTATAAAATCACGTTATTTTAAAACTGAGCAGAAAATGAGTCCAACATCGCATTCTATCTATTACGCAGCTCCATTGCGAAAGTCAGCCCCCCACGCTCTGAACACCACGTGATAGAATAGGCTACCAGTTTTTAGTGGTGGAATCAATTACATATGTTCTGACATATGGCATAGAATTTGAAGAAATAACAGTATTTCCTCACAACCCTGTCCTCTCTGACCACTTTTTAATAACCTTCACGATTAGTTTAACAGAGTTCTCCTCCCCCAAAAGAAGGTTGAATTTTAGTAGATCATTATCAGATAGTGCAGTTATAGATGTTAAAGAATCTGCTTCACTTTCTCTCTCCTCTGTGTC
>NW_015151264.1:192370-193499 GCF_000732505.1 Cyprinodon variegatus | reverse complement strand
GAAGAGTTTCAGTCTGGCTTTAGAGCTCATCATAGCACCGAAACAACTCTGGCGAAAGTCACTAAAGATATTCTCATGGCCTCAGATAATGGACTTGTTTCTGTGCTCGTCCTGTTGGATCTCAGTACTGCATTTGATAAAGTTTACCATAATATTCTTTTAGAAAGACTTGAATATTTTGTTGGAATTAAAGGAACAGCACTAGACTGTTGCTCATGTTGCATTATGAAGAATAAAGATTTATGTTTCGGCTATTTCAAAATATTGATGGACACAGGGAAAAATAATGTAGCCAAGGCCTAATCAGCCTAATCAAACATCCCATGTACAACATTGTTTTTGAGGTTAGTTAGTTGTGTTGATCATGGTGCATTATAAGGAATTAAGATTTCTGCTTCAGCTATTTCTTTTTTATTTATTCAAGAGACAATCAAACATGTCTGATTACCATTGCATTGAGTGAGTTGATAGCAGAAGAAAAAAACTGTTACTGCACACACGAACATACTTGGCTATGGCAACTAAGATGGTCAAAATGCACGATTGATAATGTGTACACATTTCCACCTTCCATTAGATGTGCTGGGGAGCCCTCTTGTGATATATTATTGCAACTTTTTTGATTCATTTAGTGGGCCATGAACATGCATGGTGATGATGGTGACAATAATAATAGTAGTAATAATAATACAATATTAATAACAACAGCAATGATAATACAGCATAATGATAATAATAATAATAATAATAATAATAATAATAGTAGTAGTAATAATAATAATAATAGTAACAATGATGTTAATGGTGATATTGCTGCGGATGATGAAGCTGATGATATTTTAAAAAGTCACCATATTAGGATGTTTTTTTGTCAAGTAAGATTTATCACAATATTTGACCTCAGTATTTCAAAAATCCTGGTCACGGCCCTGGTGGGTACCTTAATAGATGGGAAGAATTACGCCAGTTAGTGATAACAGTAGACAGGTAAAGATGTTAATGGTAGAGTTTTATGGTCACCACAGTGTTAACTGTAGAATAAAGCCCCTGTCAACCAGAACCCTCATGATTATTGTTATATGTCCTGGATTGTGTCACATTTACCTGTATTGTCCAGCAGAGGGAGCTG
>NW_015151264.1:183295-191533 GCF_000732505.1 Cyprinodon variegatus | reverse complement strand
AATGTAAATTGAAATTAAAGTCTCTTTCACATCTATAGCATAGCTAGAGCAGCTCTAGTAAGCCAGTAATATATGGACTAATGATCACTATATCATCTACATACATACTGATAATTCTGTTACCAACGCTGCAGCCTTTACCATGGTCATTTCAACCACTGAAAAATAAACAGAATAAAAACAGAAACAAAATGCTGCCTTGTATCAAACCACCTAAACATTAAATGAACATGATCATTACATTAATGTGTTGCTATATTTTCTGTCCAATCAGATTTCAGCCTCCATTCGTTGCTATGTCAAACAGATCTGTCCAGGGCCTTCAGACTTGGCAGTGCTTTCTGATGCTTACCTTTAACCGATCAGAGGGCCCATCCCTATGTCAGCTTTTTCTGTCCTCTGATTGGTCAATTAAGGCTAAATGTTCACTGCCAAGTTAAGCTAGCAGCAATCTGCAGTTTAGATTTAGTTTTGTTCAAAGTTCATTTGCCCTCAATGGCTGACACTAAATGTAGATATGAAGGCTTCCTGCACAAATACAGAAGGATGCATTTAGTTTATAAATAATCAGCCTCTTTATCTTCATGCTTTATTCAATTCAATTCACATACACAAAAAATTACCGAATGACATCTTCTGCCTCCCTTTATCTGCTTACTATAGTGTGTTGAATTCATATTAATGTGGATTTAATGATGTTTTAATTAGTGGAAAAAATTGCAGGGGGGGGGTGGAATATAAAAAATAAAGTCTAATCAACCAAAACTTTCGTGACCCCATGCAGTACCACTGTGGACCCCCTAGGGATCTCGGACCCCCTGTTGAAGACCTCTGGAGTAGAGGATTGCTTTTGTCTAAGCTGGTCTTCTTGATTAATTGAGCTCTGTATTCACCCTCACACTATTCTTCCTCTCTGTTAGACCTGAGCTTATTACTGTTCAGATTTGAATACTACTGGTGGTTTCTTTTATTAAAATAAAACAGTGGGGACATTAACCACTTGACACCCATCGTTGCAAGTATGCAACAATAACTTTGTATCAATATCATATGCCTTCTCTCAATATATATATTTATATACATTTGGATGTCAAGCGATAAGACGTAGATTGAGTTGAGGGGTGCCCACTGAAGACCTAGATGCAACGCCTGCCACTGTAAGAAATGGTGGTGAGATGTCTGTTTTATTGATCTTACATGTCATTTAAAGCATAAATTAATGCCTGTGCCATGATTACTTTTAAAACCAAGCTAGTGGTGAGAGATCAACAAAAAAATCCAATCTGACTGGATAATCTGGTAGAATTGTTTCTTTTTGTTATATAAACATTGACTAGAGATGATAAGAGACTCCATTATTTAGTCATACAGTGCCCTAACTCAACTCTATGATGCAGATTCTGTACACTGGTATACAGATGTGCCAAAAGTGCTAAATTGATAATGTACATATCATATACATGTATTGATGACATTGTTATGGTAATTACATATTATATATGATTTCAACATTTTACATCATGACTGAATTACAAGTATATGTCTGTTAATGCTTTATTATTTTCTTAATCACAGATTATGTATGAATGATTCCGTATACTTTTATTTTTTTTTTCGTCAATATTTCAGCTCATGACTTTCTCCAATGAGAAATACAACAAACACCACAAAAACGACAGCATCATCCACTTAATAAAGAATTACTATATTGACATTTCACAGTGAATCACTTTCTATTTACTCTACTGTCTATTTTCTAACATTAGACACAATGTCAATGGCTAACTAAGTTAATTTCATTGAGTCAGTCCCAGATAGCCAGACTAATGTTACGCTACATACTATACTATAGGATCCATTGGCGTATATTTGGATGTTCTTGTTTTGTTCATCCACTGACTGTGAAATTATCAGTGAAACTCCCCACAGCCAGCAAACTGCTTGTTTTTGCCACCAAATGCTACACATGTAGGCATTTTTACTGCGCATCTGTGAGGGTGGGGGTAGTACCAATATGGCGGCCGGTGGCTTCACTTTTTTCTGGATAGCAGCAATCGCTTGAATTAAAAAAGATAAATGGGACTGGGCTCTATGGACAACTCCACTACTTCCTGATCTTAAGGCAGCTCCTTTGTTGTCTGTCTTTTTCTGTGAAAACAGAAGAGCTGCCTTAAGTTCAGGAAGTAGTGCAGTTTTTTATAGCACCCATTTGCTCCGAAAAAAGTAACAATTTCTATCTCGTTTGTTTCAGTAATTTTAATCACATTTTAGTAGAAAACTGTCTCTAATTTAAATAGTTATAAAACACAACAAAAGATATTAGATCCAGTCCACTTAGCATTTCTATAGGATAACCATAAAAGACTTTCGATGCAGAAAGGCAGAAATGACCAAACCCATGTCCTTTTGACTCCACTGCCATCCAAGTTACATTTCTTGACTCTTCAACATTTGTTCACACTAACAACTCAATGCAGTGGAAGCATCTAATACCAAATGTACTTCTTCAAACAGAAAAATAACAAAACAAGTATAATGGTTTATATAATTAGACTGAATTAATTGAACAAATTATTGATGTAGGTTCCATAACCTATGGGTAAATTTTATTAACTATTTTTATTTTTAATTTTCTATTTTCAACAAATAAGGTATAATTGTACAATCATTATGTTTGTTACTTTGTGAAGAAAAAAATGACAAAAATATCTGCATGCCTTATATTTCAACCTGGTAAGACTCATACAGAAGACAAGCATTGATTAGAGATTTGCCCCAGTGGAAGCTCAGAACCACAATAATATGCCCAAGCAGATGAAATATGTGATTTTAGGTAAAACTGGCGGTAGACTGGAGGCCCAAAGGAAGAATGCAGCAAGATGAAAATGAGGATGATGGTTGAGACTGAGGGGGGGTTGTAAATTGATGGTAGAGAAAGCCATTAGAACACTGGTGCCAAACTGGTCCCAGAAAGACCAGTGTTGCTGCTGGGTGATTTACCATCCGAAAGCAATAGCACACCAGACTCCAGTCATCTCACCAAGTGGTCAGGTTAAGACCAGTGTTGCATCGATACCGATACCAGTATCGGGCGAGGCCCCGTTATTGCACTTCAATGGTGGTATCGGTATCGGAGAGTACCAATAAATAGGGCACCGATACCATTTTGAGAGCCAGAAGCTTATTCAACTGTCACCCATTCCAGGTAGGCAATAAAAATTTCTACAGCATTCACTTTATTTTAGTCTTTTTTCTGCTTCACAAAGGTAGGCAGCAGCTTGACAAAGCCATGATGGCAATTATTTTACATCCAAGTAGTCTGCAGTTCTTCATATACACACACATATCAATTTCAAACAGATGGTATGGGTAATTTATCTGTATCGGCTAAACTGCACAGCCATTTTTTGGCCACGATAGGATACCCGATCGTGGATACCCGATACCTGGCTGTGCAGTATAGGCCGATACAGATACCATACCGATACCATATGGTTGAAATTGATGTGTGTATATATGAAGAACTTTATACTACTTGGATTTAAAATAATTGCCATCATGGCTTTGTCAAGCTGCTGCCTACCTTTGTGAAGCAGGAAAAAGACTAAAACAAAGAGAATCCAGTAGAACTTTTTATTGCCTTCCTGGAATGGGTGACAATAGTTGAATAAACTTTTGGCTCTCAAAATGGTACCGGTGCCCTATTTCATGGTACTCGCCGATACCACCATTTTAGTGCTGGATCGGGGCACCTTCCGATACTTATATTGGTATCGGTGCACCACTAGTTAAAACTGAACTGGAGTCTGATATATTAATGTTTGGAAGGAAAGACACTCAGCAGCCACACGGCCCTTTCTGGAACCTGTTTGGTACCCATGCATTAGCAGAATGCAGTCCTAGATCAGTGTTTTCCAACCCTGCTCCTCCAGACACTCTGCTCTGCATGGTTTAGAAGTTTCTGTGCACGAACACACCTGATTCAGGTGATTTCAATCCAGCAAATCCCAATAATCTGTTATCAATTGATATCAGGTGTGTGGAAGATGGGAAACATCCAAGACATGCAGACCAGTGTGCTCCTTGAGGAGCAGGTTTGAAAACACTTTAGCCCCTTTGACAACTTCATGATTTAGAAAAACGCTGGCATACATTGGATAAGTTATGGGTATGATTTTTATAATTAATGAGCACGCTGAAGTGCACTGAAGCACGCTAAAACACGTCGGCATACAGCAGGTATGTTTTGAGCACGCGTTATGCTGCCATGCGTTATGCATAAGGTAGGCTGTGGTTGGCCATAAGTTCTGGACTCGTTATGAATACGCTATGTATACGCCCATTGAAAAAATACATAGAAAGTTCAGTGTATGCCAGCATTTTTAGGAGACTCTGGGACGTCAGGCATACGCTGGCTAAATCGGCAAGGTGTTACAGGGTCCTAACCTGGATGATGATTAGCTGTGTGCAAAGGCCGGATAGATTTGCAGCAGCAAAGCTTTAGAGGGTGAAGGGATTAGAGCTGATGCTGAATTAAGTCTTTTACTCATTTTTTTTTTCTTTGCTTAATCTTACTGCAGTGGGAGAAGTTTAGTCTGGAAGTTTTTTCATGAATTTTCACTTTCTATTAGAAAAAAGGCATTGTTTTTTCTTTTGTTTTAAGATTAAAAGTATTTTCTTCCTGACTAAACCCTCCCCATTTGTCCGGGCTTGGGACCGGCATTAGGGCAACATCCTGTCTCCCCAATGGCTGGTTTACAATGATGTGAAAGGAGTGGAAAGTGACCACTCTTATCCACACCTGTTGGTGAAAGCTCCTGAAGGCTGTCAACTTGAATATAAATGGGGGATGATGGAGGTACCCTTTTCTTCTTCTTTTTCAGGAGCAACACGGCACTGACAGACACAATCACAGCTGCGATGGACACCAGCCCAACGCTCAGTCCAATGAGTAGTCCACCTGTAGAACAGAACCAGATGTTAGCCTGATCCATCAAATAGAACATCATCTACTGAGCTGAAACCATCTGCTTTCTACACAGTCTCATCATCAGCATATAAAGAAATGTCAACATCTGATCTGAGGTGAAAGGGAAGTTATGTCCTTCGTTGTACAGCTTTAAGATGTCAGGATATCCTTCATTGAATGTCAAGTTCATTAAGCTTTGGATATTGGTCGTTATTGATGGCTTGTTCTTCAAAACATGACGAGCACTTGTCTAAGATAACATCACATCTTTACAGAAGTTAATGAACTCACTAATAGTGTACTGCTGTTTTTGATTGTCTGGTTCCTGTGGGTTTATGGGCTTATTGAGAACCTTCAAAACTTTCATTTAAAAAAAGTAAAAAAAAAAAAAAACCTCTGGACTTTGTTTTTTAAGTTTGAAGACATTTTGCTTCCCATCCAGGACACACAAAAGCCTTGCTGCTACCCTATATGCCTATGGCCATCACTTTGATGCCAGTCTCATCGGACTTGGTTTTTCAAAGGGTCTGAGATAAATGCAGCTGTGTTCAAATTGACCAACAAGTGGAGTATATGGCACATTGTAGGCATCTTTAACCTTGACTTAGTTTAGGTGTAAAATGTCGTTGTAGAAGCCTCTGAGATGCACATGGTTGAAATCCCCTGATATGATCCCACAAGCATCAGGATGAGCAGACTGAACCCCTTATCGCCACTTCCTTAATGACATGATATGAGACCATCTGCTCTGCCTGAGGCTGAGTGTAAACAACAGTGGTGATAATATGATATATATATATATATGATATATATATATATATATATATATATATATATATATATATATATATATATATATATATATATATATACATATGATGAATACATTTAATACACCACTGAAGTAAAATGTCTGAAACCAACATAATATTGGGCTTGGATTAAATGTAAATGTTTTCAGTAAAATTCAAAGATTAAATTCCCTCTGATGTCTCCTGGTAGTGAGGAATTCTTCCTCTTCTTGGATAAAGTCAAGCTGAATAATTAAGGATGAAAACTGATTTATTATAGTTTTCATTTTAAAACATCTTTTTATGTCATAATTCTTGTTTTTTCTGTTTCCTGATGGTTTCTTTAAGTTCTACTGTTTAGACATTAGAACCACTAAAGTCCAAAGATGCTCCATCAGCAGAAGGATCTGGGACTTTAACAGAAATTATGGCATAGATAAAATAAAGTAGATTTAATGTAGATCACCTGTCAGACCATTAGAACCATCCTTGTTCTCTCCATCATCTTGGCTCTTATGATCGGATCCTGTAGAACAGATCAAGGTGTTAGTGGGAGATTTCAGGATAATTAATGGCCTGTCCTGGCATAACATGTTATCAAGTTAAGGGAGTCCAGATTCATTGATTGATTCATTGATTGATTCATTGATTGATTGATTGATTCATTCATTCATTCATTCACACACTGATGGTGCTAAGCTAACATCAAGGTAGCCTCAGCTGTCCTTGGCATACTGATGGGGAAGAACCATGGAGGTTCTGATCCAGAGACTCACCCAGAAGAAGAACGTTGAGTGTGATGGTGCTGATTGGTTTAATGGCTCTCTTCCTGCGGACTGTGTTTTTTAGAACATAACACTCATATGTTCCGCTGTCTTCAGACGTCACGTTCTTCAGAACCAGAGAAACGTCTCCGTTCTGTAGGTCCTTCAGCTCCACTCGGCCCTTGTAGCCCGGTTTGGGGATTTTTGGGTCTAAGTTTTTGTTTCTTAGGATGAGAACATATTCTAGGTTTTCTCCAGGTCGGCTCCACTCCACCACTTTAAAGGGCATGTACCCCTCAGCCTTGCATGGCAGAGTAACGTCTCTTCCAATCACAGCAGAGATGTTCTGATCTACAGGAGAGACACAACACAGAGCAGCTTAACACAGAGGAAACTCAGGAGTCGCCTGGTAGATATCAGACTTCCTCATCCTGGATATCTACATAATGTTTTCCTGTAGAAGAACAATGAGAAACACTGTGGAGGATAGAGAACTTAGAGTCAATAACTAACTGAAACCATACAGAAAATCATTAAATTATTCCAAAACAGTAGGAAAACAATCCACTGGACTTTGTTTCCAAGTTCGAAGGCGTTTTGCTTCCCATGCAAGAAGCTTTTTTAATTCAAATAGTCAGAAATAGTGTTGAGTTCCAGGCTTTATACAGTAGCCCAACCGTGTTTTTGTTTAGAAAACATGCAATTTGAAATTCCTGACATTTTGAATTAAAAAGGCTTCCTGGATGGGAAGCGAAAAGTCTTCAAACTTGGAAGCAAAGACCAGTGGATTGTTTTTTTTACTTTTTTGGAATGACTATAACCTGGATGTGTTAGGAATCCAGTCTGTGTGGGTTGTGTTTTTTTGTTTTTTTTCCCCCTCCACCACCAGGTGATGCCCTGTTCTCGTTGGTCCTCCCTCACACCTGCGGCTGGTTGGCTCATTACTGAGGACTTCTAAAGCGGTGGACTGCCACTACTTCGACGCCAGAGTGTTTGCCAGTTTGGAGTACTCTAGCCAAGCTGAGTTCAGCTGAGTCTAACTAAGTTTTTGTTTCTCTGAGCCTAACGTGATTTTTGTCTTTTGTCTTTTGGCAATTGTGAGTCCCGTTTATCTCTGTGTTTGCAAGACGTCGTTCAAAGTTCCCACGGACCCTGAACTAACCTCTGTGAACTTCCCTTCTCACTTCCAGCTCCTTAAATGTTTCTCCTGTTTCTCTGAGTGGTTTTCTGTATGTGGGTCAGATCTCTTCAATACATCATGACAGGATGACTGAGAATCTTCACCAGCACACTGAATTATTATCAGAAAAACTGTAATGTCTTGTTACCAAAGTATTTTGATGGAATTAAAACCTGTTCTTGCTTGATGATCTGAACACACTTTCTAAATCAGAACCAAACAACCCAATCATGAGCTGTGCTCCCCTGCATCAGCTTTGAATTAGAACAGAGGAGATCAGACATTACAGGAGAGGAGAGGAGATCAGAGGAGATCAGACACTGTTGACTTCAAGCAGCTGAAGAGGAAGAGGTTGAAAAAAAGAAGAGCAGACACAGAGGGGTTCTGGTTCTGACCGATCCCAGCGGCCGGACTGGACCACTGCCAGGATATGATGGCAGTTGTCTCCTGGGTTACAGAATGAGAGAGGGAGGGAATGAGTGCACATCTCCTCCCTTCATCCACATAAATTTGCAGTCAGTTTAACCTTATCAG
>NW_015151264.1:177743-179780 GCF_000732505.1 Cyprinodon variegatus | reverse complement strand
AAAATACTCAATAATAACTTTACTCTACAACAACACTTCCACTATAGATCATAATCCTCAGTATCACACACTTAAAAATAAATAATATTAATATATTATAGAAATATATATTTCTATGATATATGAACATATTATATTCTAATGTAATGCAATATTTTAATGTGTGTACCTGTCTTCATCATATTCATATTTAATCAGAAAATATATAATCATCTATATGTTTCCTCCAGTTTGAGTTTCGTTGAAATAGTTTTAAATCTGAATAAATATGTGTAATCAAAGTGACACGTAAGAGATCTCTTACATGTCACGAGGGCTTATGACATGTAAGAGATTATTGTAATATTATCTCTGACTCATCTTTCATGTGATTAAAATGAGATCTGAGGTGCCTCCTATTTAGACTGACAGCAGCTCTCTGAACTGTGGTCTGACCCAAGATGGCCGCCCTCCAGGCACGTCAGCCTCACTGCCTGCAGAGTCCAATGTGGTGTCTATGTATTGTTAAAATGAGGAAGTTATGTCCCCTAAAAAGCAGTTTCGCCTCGGGACTTCCCCACTGGTTCTTTTCCTCGGAGCAAGTTACTTACTACTCTTAACTCAAATTGAGTAAAACCATGTAAAAAAGGACTATAAAAAACAGGAGTAAAAAAGTAACGGAGTTTATGCCAGATCAGGTCGTTACAGGACAGAGAAAATGCTTGGAGCTTGCACAGCTGTAGGACTCAAAAATCACGTCCGCGAGCGTCCGGCAAAGATTGAGCCCTGAACAAGGTCATCTTCTCCTTCTTATAGCTCATGAGTCCATGTGTTGGATCATGTGGAAGTTTAGCTGTCTGTATCAGAAACTGACACCCCATCCATGCCCTGACCTTTATGCATCTTGCCCCAATGCCCAAGGATCACAGATACATCTCCTCTATCAGTCCGGCTCCAAGATGTCCCCATATCCTGTGTATCTTTAAAAGACAAGAAGCCTGGCCTGATTAGATGACCTCCGTACACACAGTGACATCCACAATGTGAAGGAAGGCCTTCTACTCTGTCTAATCTGGCTAAAAGAATAGCAATGGACATGATGTATAAAGAATAAACCTAACAGTATTAATGTCTATGGATAGCAGGCTGGTGAGGAGAATCTGCAGTCACGGTACATGATGACTCACAGAATGTGTTGTAACAGAGGCCAGGCCAAGGACCCCAAAACTGATGGCTAGATGGAGCGGGGACCCCCTAATTTTTAGACATATATTTATAATATACACTGTATGAAGTATGAAGTTGCGTAAACTGGTCCTATAGTCTCTCTTTTAAAGATGGAGTAATGTAACTAAAGTACTTTCTCCCTGGGATTATTAAAGTATTTCTGATTCCCAGCTTGAAAGAGCTCCTGTGTGTCGCTGAATGTGAGCATTGATGATTAAAAGACATCTTCTGCCTCAATTTATGTTTTTATTACAGTCTGTTGAATTCATGTTAATGTGGATTTAAAGACATTTTAATTTGTGGAAAAAAAATGCAGACTCTGCAGTATCTCTGTGAACCCCTAGGGTTGGCAGACCCCCTGTTGGAAGCTGCGCTCGTTCACACTAAATTCATTTGGCTGTTATGGTTTCCTATTCCAGTCGGAAGTACAACCACTTGGAGGATCCCTCAGACATGTTGTTTTGGAAAATCAACACTCCTGCCAGCGCCATGGAAGAAGTTCTGGTAATCATCCGATCACGAAGTTCTCGCGAGTTCTCGAATAGGCTCCCCCTAGCGCTTTGGCAGGAAACTGCTGTGCATCCCTAGAAATTCCAGACCGACGTTGCAGAAGCGTTCAGCAAAACTGGTTTGCGACCAGACGCAAGTGACATTTGATGTGTGCGGTTGCAGAAGTGAAATCCGCGCTTACAAACAATGGCAGCAGTAAAGCTCTCAAGTGGAATATTCAAATTATTTTTTTTGTGGTTAAAATAATCTCTTTTAAAAACTAGATTTTTTGTTATATGGGATAAAGAGAAAAATATGTGTCTCTGCAAGTCATCTAGGATC
>NW_015151264.1:172159-177643 GCF_000732505.1 Cyprinodon variegatus | reverse complement strand
ATGGGACAGGTGTTGTGAATGAAACGGTGTCCAGCTTGAAAGAGCTCCTGTGTGTCGCTGAATGTGAGCATTGATGACTGAAAGACATCTTCTGCCTCCATTGATCTGTTTACTACAGTCTGTTGAATTCATGTTAATGTGGATTTAAAGACATTTTAATTTGTGGAAAAAAAATGCAGACTCTGCAGTATCTCTGTGAACCCCTAGGGTTGGCAGACCCCCTGTTGGAAGCTGCGCTCGTTCACACTAAATTCATTTGGCTGTTATGGTTTCCTATTCCAGTCGGAAGTACAACCACTTGGAGGATCCCTCAGACATGTTGTTTTGGAAAATCAACACTCCTGCCAGCGCCATGGAAGAAGTTCTGGTAATCATCCGATCACGAAGTTCTCGCGAGTTCTCGAATAGGCTCCCCCTAGCGCTTTGGCAGGAAACTGCTGTGCATCCCTAGAAATTCCAGACCGACGTTGCAGAAGCGTTCAGCAAAACTGGTTTGCGACCAGACGCAAGTGACATTTGATGTGTGCGGTTGCAGAAGTGAAATCCGTGCTTACAAACAATGGCAGCAGTAAAGCTCTCAAGTGGAATATTCAAATTATTTTTTTTGTGGTTAAAATAATCTCTTTTAAAAACTAGATTTTTTGTTATATGGGATAAAGAGAAAAATATGTGTCTCTGCAAGTCATCTAGGATCATTCATTGAAATCAAAGATCAAGAACAATTTTAATAAAAACTGATCAAATAATCAATTTATGTAGATATTAGTGCTTGTAAATATCATTTTAATGCCGAATGTTTATTAAAACAAGTAGGTAAGTAATGGCAATAATGGTTGATTTACGCCCCAGAATTCAAAACTGAGTTTTACCCACTACGCGTTTTATCTAGAAATTACAAATGTTTAAATATATGCTTCTATTTGTTAGCAAAGGCTGTAGGAAAGTATAGTTAGTCTTTATTTAGAAAATATGGATGTTTTGCTCGTTAATTTTATAGATTGACCATGGGGTTCTAATGCCTATCTGCTTTCGGCCCCCCTCCGTCTTCATTGGGTATTGTCTGGCCACCCTTATAAAAAATTTCTGGCTGCGCCTCTGCAAGTCACGATTTAAAATCCAACTGATCTGTTGATTGAACTTGATGAAACGCATTCTAATTAATTAGAAATGCTGCGTGCATGTTGAAATATCCATCTGAACAACAACGCACAGTTGGTTTCTACTTTCGTTTCCTCCCGTTTTTGATCATGATCTGCAGCCTTCTGCAGCCTGAGGGCGCGCGCGCCTTTGGGTGCGGTTAGTTTTGGCTGTAATCTTTAAAAGCGCAGCTTTGCTGGTCTCATTCTTTCTCAGAGGGCTGAATCAACATCATCATCGCCCGCGGATTTCTTCAGAAAGAAGAAACCTTCCATGTCTGGCATCTCCGGATCTAAATATGTTCAGGGAGGTTTTAGTTCTTCTATTGGGTGTCCGCATGTCTGCCTCTTTGGAAGGTGGGTTTGGTCCTTTTTTATTCACCGTTTTTTGGGCATTTTGCTTTAATTTCCCTTTTCTAGAGTGGCTGAAGACTATAAACTGCATCGCTTTGTAACATGATCATTTCTTTAGTTTGGAGAAAATGCGTATAGTATGTAAACGTGTTGTATTTAAAACCTTTACTTAAAAAAATATGAATAAATAAAAACATTAATGTGCATTTTACCAGGTTTGTCTGAAAAAAACTTTTTAAACTAACAATGACTGGAGATCAATGGAGGTTTACAAAGAATCTCAATAAATCCATAATGTGTAATAAAGTGTTTTTAAACTGAAAGCTTGTTTTGACCTAATGTAGGAAATATAAACTGCTGCTTATTAAGTATTAATGTTGTTTTTAATTCTCACAGCTACTGACTTTGACTTTTTCTTTTCGTGTCTATTTGTATGTTATATGTTTTTATTGTAATGACTTCAGCACTTTGTTTCAAATGAGTTATATTAATAAACACATTTCACCCTAATGATGTGGTTTTTACTGTAACACTAAATATGGAGCGTTAAACCCTGCTGAGCCAGAAGAAGAAACTAAAATAAGCTGAATATTCACAGTCTGATATGATCAAAGTGTCTGGTATGTATGTAGATGAAGGGAGGAGCTGTGCACTCATTCCCTCCCTCTCTCATTCTGTAACCCAGGATCAGGATGAGACAGCTGCTGTCATATCCTGGGGTTGGTCCAGACCGGCCGCTGGGATCGTCAGAACCACAACCCCTCTGTGTCTGCTCTTCTTTTTTTAACCTCTTCCTTTGCAGCTGCTTGAAGTCAACAGTTCAGTAATGTCTGATCTCCTCTGTTCTAATTCAAAGCTGATGCAGGGGAGCACAGCTCATGATTGGATTGTTTGATTCTGATTTAGAAAGTGTGTTCAGATTATTAAGCCTTAACAGATTTTAATCCCATAAAAATATTTTGGTAACAAGACATTACAGTTTTTCTGATAAGGATTTAGTGTGCTGGTGAAGATTCTCAGTCATCCAAGGCGTAGTCAATGCAAGAAAAAGTAAAAAAAACAAAACAATCCACTGTACTTCAAAATTCAAAATGTCAGGAATGTCAATTTGCATGTTTTCTAAACAAACAAGGTTGGGCTACAGTATAAAGCCTTGAACTCAATGCTATTTCTGACTATTTGGAATAGAAAAGCTTCCTGCATGGGAAGCAAAACGTCTTCAAACTTGCAAACAAAGTCCAGTGGATTGTTGTTTTTTCACTTTTATGGAATAATATATTGATTTTCTGTTTTGTTACAGTTAGTCATTGACTCTGAGTTCATTGTCCTTAGTATCCAGGCTGAGGAAGTCTGATATCTACCTGAGTTTCCTCTTTGTTAAGCTGCTCTGTGTTGTGTCTCTCCTGTAGATCGGAGCATCTCTGCTGTGATTGGAGGAGACGTCACTCTGCCATGCAAGGCTGAGGGGTACATGCCCTTTAAAGTGGTGGAGTGGAGCCGACCTGGAGAAAACCTAGAATACGTTCTCATCCTGAGAAACCAAAACTTAGACCCAAAAATCCCCAAACCGGGCTACAAGGGCCGAGTGGAGCTGAAGGACCTACAGAACGGAGACGTTTCTCTGGTTCTGAAGAACGTGACGTCTGAAGACAGCGGAACATATGAGTGTTATGTTCTAAAAAAAACAGTCCGCAGGAAGAGAGCCATTAAACCGATCAGCACCATCACTCTGAATGTTCTTCTTCTGGGTGAGTCTCTGGATCAGAACCTCCCTGGTTCTTCCCCATCAGTATGCCAAGGACAGCTGAGGCTACCTTGATGTTAGCTTAGCACCATCAGCGTGTGAATGAATGAATGAATGAATGAATGAATGAATGAATGAATGATACTGGACTCCTTTAGTTTGATAAAATGCAATATCTGGCCAGGCCATTAATTATCCTGAAATCTCCCACTAACACCTGGATCTTTTCTGCAGGATCCGATCATGAAAGCCAAGATGATGGAGAGATTAAAGATGGTTCTAATGGTCTTTCAGGTGATCTATACATTCAATCTACTTTATTTTATTGGTCTCATCTTTTCTGTAAAATCTGCTAATTGAAGCCAGAAGTCCCAGTTCCTCCTGCTGATGGAGCATCTTTGGAATTAAGTGTTTCTAATGTCTGAACAGCAGAACTCTGATGGTCCACAAGATGCTTCTGTTCTTTGGTCAACATTTTAACTACTACTAAAAAAAAGAAAATATAAAACCAACAAAGCTGGACATGAAAAGATTTAATTTTGGATAATTTTTCACCTCATTTATTGAGCTTTAGTTTATTCATTTGATTATGTTCTTCAATCATGTTCTGCCTGATGGATCAGACTAACACCTGGTTCTGTTCTGCAGGTGGAGCGGTCGCTGGACTGATTGCTGGGCTGGTGGTGACTGCTGTTCTGATTGGGTCTGCTCTCATTGTAATTTTCAAGAAAAGAGCTTCTCCTTTTTATGATGGAGTTGAAAACCCTCAGCAGGTCTCACCAACAGTTGTAGATATCAGGAGCCCATTTAATGAATCTTCTCTGCATCAATCTCATGGTAAACCAGCCTTTAGCCAGACAGTAGAACATGATGTGCTATTGCCGGTCCCAAGCCCGGATAAATGGTGAGGGTTTAGTCACGAAGAAACAGAATACAAATTAAAGTTATGTAACAAAAACAAAAAAACCTGAAAACATCTGATTGAAGAGAAAAGAAAATGTTGCCATTGTGTGAATTTGTTCATTCTGCTTTTATGTTGTTAAATCACTTCCAGACTAAAACCTTCCCATGAGGATGCAGACGTTACAAAAAAACAAACAAAACAAAAAATGAAAAAAAAAAACCTTAAAAAAGTAAAATCCATATATGCTAAAGCTTTTAAATGTATCAGTGAATTAATTATTAGCAATCACTTTAATAATGCTTATTAATTGATCTTTTGGGCTTTCTGCATGGAGAACATTTTAAGGTTAGCATTAATAGCTATATATCTATTGGTGTTTTTATAACTATAGAAATCAAAGAAACTACCAAAAAATTTGAGTAAATCTACTCAAATAAACTTAGTTTAGATTGTAACCTTTGCTTTTTTTTTTGGTACATTTACATTTGGTGAAGTGTACTTTTTATACTTTGAAAATTTAGCAGTTTCTGTATTTATTTAATTTCAGATTTTCTATATATATTTTATACTTTCCAATGTGTTTATAACATAAACAAATAAAAAGATTTAGGTTTTTACTATTGCTTGTGCTTCTTTCTAAACTGTAGCTAATATATATTTATATACACACACAGACAAACAGACAGATTGACAGACAGACAGACAGACAGATTGACTGACAGATTGACTGACAGACAGATTGAAAGACAGATTTAAAGACATACAGAGACAGACAGAGAGATTGACAGACAGCCAGAGACAGATTGACAGACATGCATTTAGATTTCAGATCTAGCTAAAAAAAACACAAAAACTACATAAACTTCATTAAAATCTTTCTATACCAGTGTTTTACAGCTTAGAATGACATCATGTGTAACGAGCAGGTTACTAAGGCTGAGATCATCTTAATCTTCAGTTAGTTTCAATGCTTTCTTAAATGATGCATGAGGTTCCTGAGCTCAGCCTGCAGAGAGCTGAGCCCTGCTGCCTCCAGCCTTTCACCAGCACCACTCCATCAGCAGTTTTCTCACTGCAGCCTTTACAGGCTAGTGTATAAAATGATTCAGGATTGTTTACATGTAAATAATCCTGAATCATTTTATACAATAGCCTCATTTTAGTGCAGCATATAGTGGAGGGCAGTGTGCTTTAAAAAGAAAACTTCTGAACCCCTCAGTCATTATCATCTTGACAGAGGTCTTCAACAGGGGGTCCGGGAACCCTAGGGGGTCCACAGAAGTTCTGCATGGGGGTCGTGAAAGTATTGGTTGATTAGACTTTTTTTATACCCCCCCATGTAAAGA
>NW_015151264.1:167991-171381 GCF_000732505.1 Cyprinodon variegatus | reverse complement strand
TAAGGTCTACTGATATGAAATGAGAAATTTATTACATTTTCTTCACTGATAGAAGCTTTATAGTTTATTATAAAGTTTTAAATATTAACCTTCTCTAGTTTAACAGATTATATCAGGTCTCTTACAGGCAACAGTAGAACAGTATATTTAACAGCTGTTAAAGACTAGAACTCAGGCAACTGAAAATCACCAGACCATCTGCATACAGAGTATGATTAATTAAAATGTACTCAATAAACACCCAGAGAACGACCTTCCATAGTCGTTTTCCATGTGCAATAAGCAGGCATGTTGAAGGTGATCTACAGAGATCAGCCCAACATCCGTCTCCAATGTTCTCCAGTCTAAGCAGATTTTTTTACTTTCCTGTTTTTATAAACACGCCACACTATTTGAGTTAATTCCTTTGTGATGCATTAATCTGGATCAGACTGCAGTTTATTTTCGGCCACTTTCATTATACGTTTGTTATTTTCTGATGATGCAGGAGGCAGAAGTTCTCTTCAGTGTCTGTCATTGTAACAATGCATCCTTTGCGGCCGTGACTGCAAAGGTTCTGCTTGTGACTTTGCACGTGACTTTCAGAAGTACTGAAATAAAAAAGATGCAAAACTGCAGCTGCAGTCGAGTTTCAGGACTGAAAAATTGGTTTCCATGTGTGAATGATTACCGTTGCATATCCTTCATAAATGAACTTCTGCAGTTTGATGATTAGAATAGCATCTGCATACTAATGAGAGACATGTATAAATGTCTGCTGTATTTAACGCGCAGATCACTTTTTTTAGAACATGTTCTCTGTGCATCAGCGTTAATTTCGTTAGCTTTTTTTAATTTAGTCTATTTTAATCTATTTTAGTCTTAGACATATTTAGTCATTGCCTTCCTGATTTAGTTTTAGTCTAAGTCTAAATGACGAAAATCTATTTTAGTCTTAGTCATATTTAGTCATTGCCTTCCTGATTTACTTTTAGTCTTAGTCTAAATGATGAAAATTTTAGTCTTAGTCAAATTTTAGTCAACACTGTAAATATTAGAACTTGTCCACACACTGCTTTAAAAAAAACATATATAACACACTGTAAAGAACAAAGAACTGCTTCTTTTTCTCTATTTTTTTCATCTAACACTGTGCAGAATAGAACTTCACACACTGATTCTCTTTTTAACATATATCCCACNACTGCTTTAAAAAAAACATATATAACACACTGTAAAGAACAAAGAACTGCTTCTTTTTCTCTATTTTATTCATCTAACACTGTGCAGAATAGAACTTCACACACTGATTCTCTTTTTAACATATATCCCTCTGCACACATTGAACCTTTTGTCGACTTGTTTCATCATATCCACAAAGTCTTCATCCTCAATGGTCCTTGCAGGCAGGCCAGAATGCCCAATCCACTTTGCCATTGAGTTCTCCAGGGCTTTCTGCTCTTTGGGATCAGGTTTGCATGGTGGGGGGGGGGGCTCTAATCTCTGCAACAGACTTCTCTTCCTTCCCCAACCTCTGATCTGGCTGTGGTGTCACTGTGTCAGGAATCTAGTTGGGAGGAAGAAATTTAAACGAATAATATCCAGAGTATCAGTAGAACATCTTTCTTCTATGACAGAGAGACAGATACAGGCACAGGAAGGCACACCCACCCACCCATCCCTACTACTACAGGCCCACCCGTTCCTTACCTTCATCCATATGGCAACATGTTGGCACCCAGGATGTTGCTTGAGATTCTTTGTGTTCTTCCTGCCATTTAGAAGCCGCAGACTCTTTGGTTGCGTCCTTCCTCCGGTGTTCTCCTTTGTGTTGTAAACGAAATGGCTCCATACATCCATGCGTTGTTTAACAATGACTGCGAAGTTGAGCTATGCTACTAGTGATGGAGTGCTGCGGGGCACTGTGGGACACTGTGGGACAGGCGCCATGTAGGGGCAAACAGGGCAACAATGTGTAATACTCTATGAAGCTCAAGAAACCTGTATATTAACAATTACAAATTAATTATAAACAATTACATTTCTTAATGTGCTTTTATCAATGGATCATAAATTTCGTCTGGTCTTGGTCTCGTTGATGAAAATAATTTTTTTTATTTTCATCATATTTTTATTTTGTGGAAACGATTTTTGTGCGTTTACGTCTGTTCATCGTCCCCGATTAAAAGGGCTTTGACAAAATATTTTCGTCATTGTCATGGTTGACGGAATTAACACAGCTGTGCGTTTTCACATTTTTAGACATGCAAACCTTAATTAGATCAAACTATAAATACGGGTCGAAACTTGAGTCCTATTTAAGCTGCATGATGTGATGAGCGTAGCACTAAGCNCACATTTTTAGACATGCAAACCTTAATTAGATCAAACTATAAATACGGGTCGAAACTTGAGTCCTATTTAAGCTGCATGATGTGATGAGCGTAGCACTAAGCCACCTGTCCCACGATATAAAGAGGTACCTGCTATGAGTCTGAACACATCACTGCTTCACAGGTTCAGGCGCTTTAGAAGCATCAGCTGTAGGTCTGAAGACTTCTGTCTTCTAAACATTTTCAAGGTTTTTGTCAAAAATAATAAACTTAAAGCCAAGCTAGTTATCCTTATAATCATTTAGATTTCATTTGTAAATTTTAGGATAATTTGTGATATTTTTTTTAGAAATGCTAGCAGGAGCTACAGGCCTGAAGAAAGCAAGCAGAGAGTTTCTCACTGTTGCAGTTTCATTTGGACTGAAAGCTTCGGCTGAGGCAACAAACATGAAGAAGCAGACAGCAAGACATGAAGCAAACTTTGCACAAGAGCATTTATTCCTTTCTGTTGTAATTCTGTCTCACCCCCACCCCCTGGTCTTGTTGTTAGTCAGAATGGGGTTTAACCTGATGCATCATAATCAATGAGTCATTTCTAACATCTTCCAAGTTCAGCTATACTGTCTAACATGGGCGGTTCTAGATGGGGGCCAACAGGGGCCAGAGCCCCTGTAGAACCGAAAACATAAACTGTGAAAAAGCAAAAAACATTTTTTCTTGAAATAGATTTAGATTACCTTGATTTAAGCAGGCAAGTAAGATAATTAGCATCTTATTTGAAATTCATAGTATCAAATCATTTTGTTTTAAGGGCGTAAATCCTCCTTCCTTTGGCAGATCATCTTATTTACCTGCTCAAATAAGCTGATTTTTTAATAAACTTTTGTTGTATTAGATCAGTTTTTACCGTGTGAAACTAAATCAGTTTCTTTTGATGAAATACGTTGACAAACAGGCCGATTTCTTTCTTAGACAATTCAATATATTACAATTTTCTGGAATAATATTTAGAAATGACAGGATTGTGGCTAACATCGTAAATTAAAAAATGTTCTCTTGCTCTGTTCTTTTATGTGTT
>NW_015151264.1:164141-167714 GCF_000732505.1 Cyprinodon variegatus | reverse complement strand
GCATTAGCATAATATGTTTGGGGGAAATTAGCTTCTTGGCGGGGGACTGCAAGCTTCAAGTGCTTTTCTACATTGTTTGGTTTTCACCACCCTGGAAATCCCTGGTCTTACCCTGGTATATTTAATCTAGAACCGCCGCTGCTGTCTGGCCCAGAAGAAAATGAGTCATTTTTTAAAATTCCTTTTAGAAATAATATGGATATTTTTTTTTTTTTACAGCCTCTGCTCCATAAAATCAGTAAATGATTGTTGCTCCAAATGAAGCTAATAGCGTTTTTATTTTGTCCCCCAGACATAGCTGCTCCTCTGCAGCCTCACAGGCGTCAGGAAGAAGATCCAATACAGATTTACTCAAAACAGGCCTTTGCTGAAGTCTGCTGTATTTATCTATAGTTAAGCTTCTTGCTGTGTTCAATGCTACACTATGCTGCTATATGTGGAGCAGAGAGCAGAGTTTCTGATCCTTTCTGACCACAGTTCATGCAGACCTTCAATAACAGCCTGTTCACAATGAAGCTGCCGGGTAAGTTGCTGTAAATGAACTTTATTTATAACAGGATACTTGAAAAAACAAGGTTTTATCCTCGTGCTTAAAAACGAGGATGGAAGCAGACCATCAGCTGTCAGATGATGGTCTGAACTGAAACAGGAAAGTTTCTGTTTTTTTTTTTTTATTCTCTAACAAAGTTCACATGATTAAAAAGAAAGAAGCTATAAAAACACGTCATGTGAGCTTTTAAGAGTTTTTCTGTTGTCTTTTAGCCTCCTTTTCTGCAGCGTGGTGCTCATGGCAGACGTTGGACGGACATGTTGTTGTTTATTCTCCTTTCTAATTAGCAGATGGAGCAGAAAAAAGGAAAGACCTGCAGTTAACTGTCAGATTAACCACATGAGATGTGATCTAGCATGCAGCAGTGTGCAAAGAGCCCGAACCATTTCCTGGTTTTGACTTTAGGCACATTTCCTCCTCTTGCACAATATGTTATTATTTTGCTCCAAACTGCATGTACCTTTGCACATGCATTATGTTCATTTTAACAGAGCAAGGTTTCACAGGGATATTTTAGAGTCCAGCAGGTCTTTGCTTTAGTAGAGCTCAAGTGTTGCTCTGCAGAAACTTTATCTTGCTGTGAACAGGATGCAGGTTCTTTAAAACAGCTAGGAGATTATTGACAAATACTGAGAGTTCAGGTTCAGGCAGTTAGAAAGACCTGCCCTTACCAGTAACTCATAACAAGAACAGAAAGTAAAAACAGTTTGAAAGGTCAAATGAAGGCAAGGCCAGTTTAAACAAAAACATTTTAGCAGCAGTATAGTTCATAGTGCTGCATATAAAAGAAAAACAGTGAAAAGAAGTTGGCAGGATAATGACCAAAGGGGCGCTTTTATTATTTCAATGAAATAGATTTTTATGAAGTTTTGTAAATTATTTGGTGAAATTGGGAATTAAAAAAAAAATCAAAATCACCTTCACCTGGAGAAAACTGTTTCTGGACCTGATCTGCTGACTGACTGACTCTCTAATCTACTCACTGCTCATAAAGATGTAGCAGAGCTCATCTAATAACCACCTGCTGCTCCATCAATAGATCCTCTGTTCTTTTAAAGCATTGCAGCTGCTTTAAATGTCAAATATAAAGGAAAAAATAACGACTGAGTTCAGATGTATTGAAAGTGGAAATGTTCCATAATTTCCCCCTATGATGCATTTTGATGATCTAACTATGAGTTTAGCCTTTTGGCATTTAGAACATCATAGTGAAACACTTTTAAATAAGATTTCAGACTGACTCAGTCATCAGTCATCAGTTGAGTCTGCAGACACTTTAAGAATAGAAACATCATCAGATAGATTTAATCTTTTCTTCTCAGCATTTAACTCCTGCAGAAGACTAACTTTAATTTGGAGCTAAAATTCAACCAAAGGCGCTTTTAATGGAGTTTTTCTAATTATTATTTTACTTTTTACAGCATCTGTGATGTTTACTGCATAATCTAAGTGGAGCAGAACAGCCCCGCCTTCTGTAAAGATAGCTTTCATTTCTTTAGAAACCACCCTGCATTTACACTGAAACAACAACCTCTTCCTGCAAAACACGTCCGCCAACTTTATAGCCTTTTATCAGAACCGAACCTTTATTCTTTCTGGGCTCACAGCCAGCTGTGGACAGAAAACTACCAACCTCCTCCCTCACTGCTGTTTGAAAACAGACAAATATATTTTTCAAATTACTCTCTTTAGCGCCTTTATCTACAGGCTGTTATGGGGGGAGGGGAGTGTTGGCCTAGTGGTTAGAGCAGTGTGCTTTGCTCTGAGAATGTTGCAAGTACCTGTTTCAATCCCCACAGCCTCCACTCTGCGTCCCTGAGCAAGACACTAAAACCTTCCTGTAGATTTATCCCTGATAGATTCAGCCTCATTGATTATGGGACCTAATGGAGTCTTCGGGGACCAGAACTCCAGCTGGACCATAAATGCTTTTTGTTTGCTATATTAGTTCCTGCTGACTGTAAAACAGTCATTAAGCTCAGGATTACTGGCTGTTCTGATCTTATCTGCTCCGAAATAAAATAATGTAATGGATCCAATAAAACGGGGGACTTTATGCTGCAGCAGCTGTTTGCTCTGTTACAGCGTGACTAAAGCAGCTGTCTGCAGAGACCACAGATCCTCCTCTGTCTCTAACATGCCCGACTCTGTCTGGACCTGCAGCTCTGCCACAGGAGGCTCAGAGTTAGCTTTACTTCACTGATCTGGATCAAAACATTAGATTATTAATTATTTAAACCAGGACAGAGCCTTTGTTATCTATGCCTGAATAGAAATGCTGGGTGGATTTACTTCCCCTTAGTTTAACAGCCTTTCAGGGCGGATGAGGAAGTTAGTTTAAAAACAAACATCTTCTTCATCTTTAACTGGAATGTTAAAGGAAAGCCCAATCAGTATAGAGGAAGTTTTAGGAAAGAAGTCAGATCCCTGTGGGCTTTTAGCTCAGTGGAAACCCCCTCCTCCTTCAGACACCCCCTCAGCTTTGAAATATTTATTTCTTTCCACCGTGGTAATGATTCATGTCTGAGAACTAAAGGTTTTATTGTCTGACTCTATTTTCCTGTAAAAAGATATAAAAAAAAAAACCCAGAGGCATTTGCAGATCTAGCTGCAGCAGACCTGTAATCTGATGCTGCTGGTTTTGAATGTCAAATGTTGATGTAAAACTGTGGGCGTTACCATGGCGCCTGCGGTTCAGCTGCTGCCTCTGTGGCAAACTGATCTAAATAAGTCAAACCAGCTTTAACAGGCAAACAGATCATGTTCCATTAGGTCTAAAGCTGCATTTTGTTCTGTATTCAGGATGGATTCAGTCTAAACTCTGTTTTCTGGCTGATTTTGATCCGGTTTGAAGCAAAAAACTGGCCTCTGCTTTGTTAAAGGAATGCAGACATCAAGTTGAAGCTGCTCTACAGGAAGGAACACATTCTTGTAAACAGAAAAATGCGATGCTCTGACCTTCCTTACTGAGATCACAGCATCCATCAGTTTCTGATTACAGATTAAAGCTTTTTTACTGTCAG
>NW_015151264.1:159984-161698 GCF_000732505.1 Cyprinodon variegatus | reverse complement strand
GTTGTTTTGTTGAGTTGAAGTCATAGATCACAGCCTGTCAGCTCCTGATCTAAACTCACTGGTTTAAACATCATGTAGAGCTAAGAAATTAGCAGGACCATCATCCTCTCAGGGTCTTACCTGAAATGATGATGGTCCAACTGTATAAGGGGTCCCATCCTGTCCACTGATACAGCTGTGAAGATTTATTCCATCTACATGACTGCAATGTGATCAGAAGCACTCAATGCAGTTTTTACACTAACCTAAGGTCACCAATAGGGGGCACTGTAGTGGTGGAAAACAACCCTCACAGAAGGACAGAAGTGGTTGATTTCCTGCAAAAAAGATAGTAATAAACAAGCCAACAGGCAGGATGCTACAGAGATGTTCCTCTTTTGATGTAAAAAGCAGTCAGTGAGACTGATAAATGCCATTAGTTGTCATCATAATCGTTTAATAAATGCTTAGCAGAGAAAAACTCATATTAAGATGCTCCATAATAAATTTAAATGATGCTGATTGTTTTGTGCTGCAAACAAAGAGTTAGGTAATCAAACAGCAGTTGATCTCCTGGAGCAGAGGTGTTTTTTTCATTATCAGTCATGTTTTAGTTAGAATTACACAGGATGTTTTCAGCATTTTCTGGTAAACAGAGGCAAACTTTGAGACTAGTGCACAAAAGTAGTGGTGAATCTGTACTGAAATATGCATAAAGCTCTAATATCTATTTCTCACCAAATACAATGACATATCTATTTAGCTATATTAAAAAAAAGTCATTCATATGTTTTTACTGATGTATGTTATTGTTTAAATAACCTCACCAAACCTTCAGCTACTACTATCAAAATCAGTTTTTATTTAAAGAAATTTTAATAGTAATTAATGCTTAATTACCAGTTTTGCCTCATTCAATTCAGAACCATGGACAGCTCCATTTCAAAGGCCAGATTAAACATTTAGTCCTCAGATTGAAGCAGACCTTTGTAATTATCTCAGATGAGGTTAAACATATGTTTATTTAAATATATTCTGTTCAACAAATGAGCATTGAAATCTGTTCAACCATTAAACCTTTAGTCTGGTTCGGTTCCTCTAGATTCCTGATCCAGATCAGGAACAAATCAGAAGCGACAGACACTAAAAACACCATCAGGAAAACCTGCTGAGGAATAAATAAAAACTACATATGATAGTGGTAGAAAAAAAGTTTTTTCTTAACATCTGAGCAGCCAAAGTAGCACCTTCCAGGAGATGGTGCTGTTTCTCTCTGTGTTCAATGAAAATGCAGCAGAAGTTTTTCAAAACAGGCTGCAGTCTTTAAATATGTTTTATTTAAAATGTCCAAAAAGCAGAAAAGATACAGAGTGTTGATTCTAAGAATGAAAGTACTAAAAATGCACATAAGAGAAATGAGAAGCTGTGCAAAGATACAGCAGAACCTTAATTATGACATTGAGATGGGATTTAGATATTAAGTTTGTGCCAAAGCTCTAGAATAAAATTGTTATTCTAATAAACGGCTTTCTGACCAGAATACACCTCTGAGTAAAAATAAAAGGACTTCTTTAACTATTTATGAGTCCAGAGGATGATTCTGAACATTCTGTTGGTTTTCCAGGGTCTGTCCATGGTGCTGAACACCCACTACCTGATTTCTTCATTCTGGCTGTCGGCGGATATCAGTGGAAGGCCATGCTGCACTTAATGCTGAGCTGACTTCTTAGTTCAG
>NW_015151264.1:148780-158486 GCF_000732505.1 Cyprinodon variegatus | reverse complement strand
AAAGTTTGATTATTAAAATGCTTCATTCAGTTTCTGAGTGTTAATAGAAACCGTCTCTGATCCATCTAGACTTTTATCTCTCTTTAACAGAGACGACAGCAGGAATGGACCACTTGAACAGACTGTTAACCCTTTAAAGCCCGATCCAAGAAAAAAACAAAACAGAAAATTACTTTTTTGGTTTGAAGTCCTTATTTGCCCTTTTACAAAATATGTAAAAAGAAAAAACAGAAATACATTTTTGATATTAATAATTTATTACTATGCAATAGGTCACAATTTTTTTGTTTAGTCTTCTGCCCTCTGTTATCAGGTATATCTGATTGTGTACAATAGGATTTTGAGCAAAGTTTTTACCATTAAATTATGCAAAAGGTGTCAGACGCAAAACATTTCAGAAACCGTATGTATCAAATACGATACATGTGGCATTACAGGGTTAAATAAAAATAAATCCATAAAAAGTTTGACCTGGTTTATAATGAGGTCAAACTCAAAATCAGGTCAAAAGCTTTTTAAAATAAACATTGTTCTGTTCAGTTTGTGTTCGAAAACATTAACATCTTTATGCATCTAATTCGGTGTTAAAGCTGTTGAACTCGCTGCAGTTAGAACCACTTCTGGTCTCAGCAATGCAGGCGCCTGTTGTCCCTCTACTATTTCTGTGAATATTAGAATATAATAGTTTCCAGCCACAGGTTGGTGTTTTGATCTGTGGTTTGCTCTTGTTCTTCTCTGAAGGTAGATCAGAACCGGTTAGCCACAGTCACGTCTGAATAGGTCCAGGTTTTCAGTCTGATTTTCATGTTAAACCCACAGAACCACATGGTAAAAATGGATGGGTTAAACTTTATTAAATGAGCACAGAAAGCAGAGCTGAGGGAACAACAACAAATATTATGAATATTAACATCAACAGCTTTAACAGCTTTTACATTGATGCTAATATATGTGGACCATAAGACAACTAAACATAATCGATGTTAAATAAAAACAATTCTTCATTGGAGACAGTTTGGCCTCTTAGCTCTTTGTTTTGTGCAGCAAATGTCTGACTTTAAAGTAAACATTAAATAAATATGAACGGATGTGATGAAGACAGAGATGCTACCGATGCTTCAGAGGGTCGGATGAGCAGCTATCTGAGTGAGGAGTAGACAACATCTGGCTCCGGTTTCAGCTCTGAAATAAAAAAAAGAAAAAAAGTCTTCTGTGAGAAAAACGCTTCACACCAACAGTTTCTTTCTGAGAAATATTCTCCTTCACATCAGTTAAAACTAAATACAGACAGAGAGGAAATGGGCGACAGATGGTGACTGAGGGGAACTGAACAAAGATTGCATCATAGTTTCTCACACATCTGGAATCTCGCTTTGACTTTATTAGATTAAAACCGTAATGTGATCGATGCTGACAGCTCCTGTCATAAATAACATGAACAGTTTGCACATATTAAAATATTTCTCCACATTTAAACCACAGATCAATATATCAATGGAACAAACTGACCGGCTACCATGTTTAGCCGTAGAAAAGACAGCTATCTTTTCCATCTTGAATTATTGTGACTTTTCCTTAAGTGACCCCATCATTAGAAAAAGCAATGCTTTTTTTTAATTCATGTTTCCATGGCGCTGTTCACCACCAGGGTACAAAGATTGTTTTATGGCTCATTTTTCACCCATGGATTATAAAAACATTTTAACACCATAAAATACAAAACAAAACAATATAAGACACAAAAACTTAGTTAATAAAGAAGATATAAAGCTACGCTGAATCAAAGAGCTCGTAGTTGGTTTCTCACGGAAGCCATGAGTTAATGTTTTACTGCCAACCAGGTCCTGGATGAGATACTTTCAGGAGCTCAGCAGGATGAAGATGTGTATGAAGAAGAAGATGGGTGGAATACCACCAGATGATGCATCTTCAGATGAAGAAGAAGAAGACAAAAAATATAAAACTGAATAAGATGCTGACTGAGAAGACCTGCATAATTACATGCTCCTCATCAAACTCAGTCAGTAAGCAGGGAAGAACAGCAGCACCACCGTAAGGATGACTCCAGGGCAACAAGGCATTCAGCTGCAAACCTTTCTCCTGCTTGTCACACAAATTAGCTGTAGGTATCTCAACTTTTATAAGCCTTCAGTTATTTTTCTGAAAAGTAAGATTGATTAATCAGCAAATGAATATGAAAGTCATGGTAAGCAAAGTCGGAGTGTCTAATGGTTGGCAGGAATCATTAAAACAAGCTAGCAGGCAAATTATAAGGATACTCCAAAAATATAACCTTTTTCTAATGTAGCATTGTCTTTACTTCCCATCTAAGTCCCATTGTTCTGTAAATATGCTACAATTGAAAATAATGAATATTTGTGCAGGAAAAGTCCTCTCAGTTCAGGCAGACAGCCTGAACCAAAAATCTCCTTATTCAGCCGTCATCTGGACGAGCTGTTTCGGCTTTCCAAGCCCTGTCCCACTGAAGGCCTTGTCCCTACAACCAGTAACATGACAACCAGTCAGAATTCATAAAGATAGTGGCTAGGAGCAGGAAATAACTAATTAATAAAGACGTAACTGCACAAGATCAATAGCTTCTCTTTGTCAGGTTCAACATAATAATTGATAATAATAATTGAACTTAATTAATCTCAGACTGGAGAAATTATTCTCTGCATTTAACCCATTCCCTTGGGGAGCAGTGGGCTGTCATTGTGCAGCACCCAGGGAGCAGTGTGGGGGTTAAGGGTCTTTTGCTCAGGGACCCAGGGAGGCAGTCTGTAGAGTTGGGCTTGAACTTAGAACCTCTAGATTCCGAGCTCTATGCGCTAACCAGTAGGCTGCCACGCTCTCAAATATGGCGGGGACATTGACGTTTAAACCAGCAGCCAAAGAGCGTCTATATTAGTAGTCTAACATTTCTGGAAAACAGATGACATCCTGTTGGCTTCTGACTCTTTGGCTTTACTGGTCGTGCTTCATAGCCTGACTGTGGTTTTCACTCTTATTAAACATTTCTTATAAAAACAATAAAAAAGAGGAAACCAAAACCTAGTTAATACTGCGTTGAGCAATGGAGGGGACAGCAGGAATGAACCAACATGCTTTTTTAAATACATTTAAAATTGAAAAAACATTTATAAAAGTCTAACAAGGTTTCAGACTAAAGATTTATAACCTCTTCAAACAAGCAGAAACGCTTTGCTCTGTTCAGTTTCCAACCACAGTTTGATGTCAATGGTTTATTCTTGCTCTCATCTGGAGACAAGTCAGAACTGGTTAGCCACATCCACGTCAGAATGGGTCCGGATCTTCTATCTGATGTTCACGTTAAACCCAATGAACCACATGACGAACATTAGATAGATCAGATTTTAATTTCATAAAGCGGAGCATGCAGAGCTGGGGAAATAACATTGATGAAGCTTACAGATGTCAACATTAAGAATAATAATGTAACTTATGAACAAGCGCAGCCTTCATCTTCTGAGCGTTAATTATGTTATCAAGGTGTCCTTGCTGTATACAGATGCAGGTCCTGATTGCAGTTTGTCTTTCAGCCGCAGAAGAGATGTGTTGCAGCTTTTAAGCTGCTGAAAACAAAGAAAAAACTATCTATTTTAAAGTGCCACACCCCTTCATGACATCAGAGCCATATCATCTTGTTTACGGTAATACAAGCAGACTTTTGACTTCAATGCAAATATATATATTGCATTATATGATGATGTCAATTAAATGAACCTGACCTAGTGTTGGCTTGATCCAACAAGCAAACATGGCGGAGCACAGTGGGGCTTAATTTAAAGAACAGGAGCCACATCTTCCATTTCAAACTCATTTAGTTTATAAAACGATGTCGACCACCAAACTTTGCAAGTCATGCATGCACATTGTGTCAAGTACGGTGGGAACACATTGAATACGTTCAGCCACTAAATCACACACACTTTGTGCAGTATGACAACCGCATGCAGTTACCAGACTCTTCAGAGGTGGCAGGAACTTCAGGAAAAAGGCAACGTTAGGCAGCTGCACACCTTATAATATCCTTACTCATTGAGGGTTGTGCCAATGGTCCGGGCAGTGTCCTGATGTGGAGATACTTATTTTTTTAATACGTTGATTTGGACAGTCCTACTTTAGGATCATTTTTTTTTCTATTTTCTCTAAGAATAAAATACAGAAGTATAAAATCTATTCTTCGGTTCATGTTCGGCTGAACAGTATTGATGATAACTCTTCATCTTCACCCCTTTAACTGCCTGGTAACCAAAAGGTGGACAGTTTGGTTGACCAGTTGGAGGTTTGTGGTTGACAAAGCAAGTTATATTCTTTAAAAGCAGAATGTTCGTTATTATAATCTGCAGGATGGAGGTATTCAGTGAAGTTTCAGTCTGGCTTTAGAGCTCATCATAGCACTGAAACTGCTCTGGTGAAAGTCACTAATGATATTCTCATGGCCTCAGATAATGGACTTGTATCTGTGCTCGTCCTGTTTGATCTCAGTGCTGCATTTGATACAGTTGATCATAATATTCTTTTAGAAAGACTTGAATAATGTGTTGGAATTAAATGTACAACACTAGACTGGTTTAGATCTTATCTATCTGATTGAATTCTGTTTATTCACGTGAATGACAGGCTGTCTAATGAATTTACATGGTATTCGTTTTTCTGCCTGGCCTCTTCCTTAATACACTTCTGTTAGATGAAGATCTGATGTCTCAGTCACTTTTGTTGCTCGGTCTAATATGATTGCCTTAAAGCAGATGTAAACTGTCCATAGGCCATGTATATCTACAACTAGCATATTTATAGTATTTAGCTTTCATGCTGACTCTAGCTCCCTGCATTCCACCTGTGACAGATCCACTGTCAGCAGGTTTTTACAGGTTTTGTAACCTCACCTGGAAAAGGTCTGTCCTGTTGTACATCAGGCAATGTTGTATGTTGTGTCAGTCAGTTTTTGTAAATGTAGTAACGATGTTAGATTTAATGGGATAAAAAACAGAACATCTGGAGGCCCGCTTAAGGCTGCTGTTAGAGCTGTTTTTTTTGTTAATTGGTGTTGCACCGATACCGATAACAATATCGGGCAGGGCCCCAATCTAGCACTTAAACGGTAGTATCTGTATCGGCAAGTACCACCAAATAGGGCACTGATACCATTTTGAGAAAATAATTTTACATCCAAGTAGTATGCAGTTCTTCATATACACACGCACTCACACACCAATGTTAAACAGATGGTATCGGTATCAGCCAATACTGCACATCCGGTATTGGGTATCGGTATCAGACTGTGGTTTGTCTCTGTAAAGTGCATAGAGATGACATATGTTATGAATTGGGCTACTTAAATCAACTAAATTTAGTTTAATTGAAAATATGATACCATTTAATGTAGGCTACCAAAGTAAGTTTAATGATTTAAAGTTTTTCAATATGGATTGAGATAGTGGGCTGCATGATGGCACAGTTTGTAGCACTTTTGCCTTGCAGCAAGAATGTCCGCGGTTTAATTCCAAGCCCAGGGTAATTCTCTTTTGAGCTTGCATGTTCTCCCTGTGCATGGTTGGGATTTCTCTGGGTACTCCAGCTACCCCGCCTTGTTAAACTTAGGTTATTTGGCATCTCTAAATAGTCTTTGTGTCGGTGTGCACAGTTGTGTCTCTGACCTATGGTAGACTGGGGACCTGTCCAGGGTGTAACCTGTCTTTTGTCTTTAGACTACTAGAGATGGGCCCCTGCTCCACCATGACCCAGAACAGACTAAGCAGGAGAAGATGGATCGATTCATTAAGTGATGCAAAGGTTTGAAATGAGTAATTTAAAAAGGCATTGGGTCATTGTGGATTTGGCTGTTACGTTAATGGTTAGTCTCCCTGTCAGGTAATTTACCAGGGTTTGATTCCTTGATGGGAAGTACAAGTAAGTAATTATTTTCTGAATTCCCCAAATGTGGAAAAACAATTTTATTTTAATTATATTATCATATTAAATTATTTTATTCTTTACTAGCCACAATGTTAAGGTTACCTATGAGCTATTAATGAGTCTTTGTCAGTTCTGTTGGCTTAAGAACAAAGGACTCATCTTTGACAACCACATATTCAGATCTTGAACAGATCAGAACATGAACATAAATATGGAGATGTATCTGCCTTTAATCTAACCTATCTGCATAATTACATACATTTCAAATGCCATCTTTAAGTCAAACAAATAGCTGGGTAAAACTTTACTCCGAAATACAAAATTGAGTTTTAAAACCCTAGAAATTTTATTTAGAGCTCTGAGTGCTTACTTTAAATCTTCGACTTGTACATTTTGCAGTAAACCATTTCACAGAATCTGATGTTTGACTTCTTCCTACTTGTCTCATGGTGAGTCACATATATTTCTGGAAACTCAAGACAAATCTAACATACCAATGTTTTAGCTTCATTTATAGAATATGGTAATATTAAATCATCAAAGCATTTATTAATAAGTTATTGCTTTTGATTTTTGTCAACCATCCTAAGATCTCTAATGGGCCTAAAAATAAAATCACTATATGAGCTGAAATATGAAAAATAAAGAACTGATTAACTTTTTATAAACTCAAGCTTATTTAAGAGGCCTCTAGAGATGACAATAGCCTTTATCTATGTTTAATTTTAATGATCACTGATGTTAATAATAACCTAAAGGTTAAAACTTTACAGAATGGCAGCAGAGAGTTTAAAACATACCTCATATTTGACAGTTTTCTAACTTCACCACCTCTTTAACAGCCTAATGTTATGGTTCTTTCCATTTGTTGTGACTCTGAGTTTTCAGTTTTCTGTTATCAGTTTTTCTGTTTTGTTCTTTCATTTATTTTCCATAATATTATAGCAGTCTTTAGTTCTCTCTGTTGTCCCCTTGTCCTTTTTTTCTTTCCCCTGGATTCCTTCTTGCCAGTTCCACTCACACCTGCTCCTTATTCAGCTCATCAGTACATCCTTTGTTCTGTTCCCCTTAAATACTCCACCTCTGCAGTAACTCAGTGCTGTTTCTTTGTTGTTGCTGTAGTTGTCTTCTCACCTCGTCTCTCCCTGGCTCCCCATGCTCGTTTTCCCCTGATGTCTCCATGGTTTTTGGTTTGTTTAACATTTTTAGTTGGATTTATGGATTGCTGCCTCTGTTACCTGTGTTCTTTAATTAAATCTGTCAGAACTCATCCCACTTTCACTTGTTTCTGCATCTGGGTCCTCAAGAAACCTCAGCAACCATTGTTGTCACAAAAGTCACTGAGGTTCTGCTGATTTTACTTCTGTTTTCCACAACATAGTTTCTAACTGATAAAAAGAGACATTTCGATATTAATCTATGGCAAAGAAGTGAAGTTTTAGCATGTTAGGACATGAAATGAAGGTCTTTGCCAATCTTTGGACTGACATGTCCTAT
This sequence comes from Cyprinodon variegatus, assembly GCF_000732505.1. Lineage (NCBI taxonomy): Eukaryota > Metazoa > Chordata > Actinopteri > Cyprinodontiformes > Cyprinodontidae > Cyprinodon > Cyprinodon variegatus. Next base: position 151,046 of record NW_015151264.1, on the reverse strand, counting down.
TCCTCATCTGCTTAAAGTGACAGTTCCCCATTTCTACTGACAGACATGCTGACCTTCAGTCTACAGTGTGGAAGCCATAAAGCTCAGATACGAAGCTGTACCTCTGGTCCTCTTTGGTCTGATGTTGATCTGTCCATAGCTGATGTTCTCTGTCCTCACTGAAGAGTAAACTGAACCTGGATCTTCCTCTGAGGAACAAAAACACATGAATTACTGTGGGTACGTTAAGATCTGTTAGCAATGATAAAAAAAAACACAATAATTTTGGTAAGGATTTGTAATATAACTTATAAGACATAGTTTATAAGACAGCATCAGATGTATTCAGTTTTTATTCCTGCTGCTGTTAATGACAAACAATTAAATATAAGAAGATTTGTTTGACCCAAAGACCACAGAGCTGCTCAGAAATAAACAGACTGTTGAGCCATACTGCATCTACGCACACACACTAAAACCCTCAGACCACACTGAAGTGGAAACTATGACAGTCCAGTTTGACCTAACACCTTTTTTTATCTCTTCTGTGGTGACATCAGGCTGTTCAGCAGCACTAAAGTTTCACTGGAACCAACTGCAGGAAGCTTGGGGTTTTTTTTGTCTCTGAATGCAAAGAAAACCAAAGAGTCTAACAGTCAGAGAGGAGAATTTACCCTTATGATGGACAAACTAAAACATCTGAATCTGAATCAGGACCTTTTAGTTTAATTTAGGCTAAACTAAATGAATCATAGATATCCAACTGTAACAGCAGTGTAAACTAATGAAGGGTCGGTCCTACCTCTGATCCTCTGTTTGCCTCCAGCCTCTCTGATGTTGATCTGTCCATAGTTGATGTCATCTGTCCTCACTGAAGAGTAAAGTGCAGCTGGATCTCTATCTGAGGAACAATAACACACCTACATGAGTGCAGGTCTATAAGCGTTTCTGTTAGCCTGCAGACACTGGTGGCAAAGTTCTAATATGCAGATAATCATTTGATAATTATGGGTTGCTATAAATTGTCTGTTACTGTTCCCATGTCTCTGCAGCAGAGTCTAGTGTTTGGTTTGGTGGTTTTTCTGCAGGAATGGAAATTCTCTACCTCTCCATGCTTTAAAAATGGCTCAATGATAGGGTGTCCTGTATCTATGTCAAAGAAATTTGATACTCTTTGTCAGACAATCATCATAAGTGTTTTAATTACATCTGAGAGCAACACGCAACAAAACCACTTTTGAGCAGGCGCAGGGAGGAGCGGGGTCTTCTCACACCCCTGTTCTCCGGCTGCAACCTGTAGTCTGGGGCCTGAAGGAATAGTGAGCCACCTGGTCCGTGGTTTTGGTGGGGGCCGGCTGTGGGGCCTAGGTGGCCTGCCGGTGGCGGGGCTGTCACTTCTGCTCTCCCCAAAGAAGGTTGGAAGGAGGGGCATGAAGTGCCTGGTTGAAGTAGTTTCTTTGGGGGGTGGGGGGGCCGGTTCTGATTGGGTGGTCTGCACAGTATAGGTGGGCCCCGGTCCTGGGGGGAGCTCTTGCTGGGGGTGGCCCGGTCCGTGTGCAGGGTGGGGGGCCGGGCTCGAAGCAGGAGATGGGTTGGTGTGGCAGTGCCGCCCCCCTCCCCCCCCATCCGGATTTTAGGTTCACTTATTGGGTCATCCGATAATCCTTGGACCAACCACCGCTGCTGCTGGGTCTTTGGTCCTGGTATTATTGGATGTGAATGTTATGTGTGAATGCGTATTTTTATTTTTTTTCTGTGGTGCGAGTGGGGGCACTAGGGAAGGAAGGCGTGATTGAGATTGTGAGTGTTTTTTTTTGTTTTTTTTTTCTCTCCCAGGTTGGGCTCTCAACCGCACCCTCTCCCAAATACATCTCAAGTCTCCGCTAAGTGCGGAGCCCATTCCCCCCATCCTGCTCTCCTTCCGCTGGCTGGCGTTGGGGCTCGCCGGTGCACTGGTGGAGCTCGGGGTCTGGGGGTGGATGCTCGGGTGGCTACTGGCTCATTCCTGGCGGCCTCTCCGCAGGCCCTGGCCAGCCGGGGCCTTGCTGGGGCTCCTGTCTGGGGGTCGGGCGCCCCTGGGGCCTTGGATCTCTGGGGCCCGGGACCAGATTCACTTTGGGGTGGGGCTGGGTGTTGTTCGGGGATTTAAACACACCTCCAAATTGTGCAAGAACTATTTAGAGCAGAAGCAGGCAGCTGGCATTCTATCGGTAATGGAGTGGCCAGCGCAGTCACCAGATCTGAACCCCATTGAGCTGTTGTGGGAGCAGCTTGACCGTATGGTATG
>NW_015151264.1:145781-147765 GCF_000732505.1 Cyprinodon variegatus | reverse complement strand
GGGCCCCTGGAGGCGCAGAGCGGGACAGAAAGACACTGAACGAATTGGCTAGAAATGCCGTTTCTGCCCTTGGCTGCACCCTGGACTCAGTGGAGGAAGTGGCTGAGATGAGGATGCTGTCCAAGCTTCCATCCATCATGGACAACACCTCTCACTCCCTGCAACAGCCTGTAGAGGAGCTGAGCAGCTCCTTTAGTCAAAGGTCCTTCATCCCTGCTGCCATCAGACTCTACAATATTTTGCAGTGCGACTGAAGGAGTCAAATAAAAAAAAAGGAACTAGGCAGAGCATCATTACAGCAGAAGGAGGCCACAGCTAACTGTCTGATATGCAGCACCTCCTAATCCCATCTTTTGGCCTTCTCAGTGGGTTCCTGCCATTTACTAACAGGTTTTTAAACCATAAAATTATTAAGTTACAGCTTTGTAAAACTCTGCTATTATTATATTTTAAGTTAAAAAAGATACATCTTAATTTAGGCTAAATAATCTCATGACATTGGTGTCCCTGCATACATACAATGTAAACCTCTATAGTAATAATTTGTGATCTTTACTATTAAAAACGGTCTTCAAATACATTTGATCTGAGTATTTGAACTTAAAATAAAACATGGTGAAAAATGTTGACTCTTGCAGAGAAATACGTATCGGTACTATTTTCACCTTCAACAACAGGAAGATGGATGACCACAGAGCTGCTACTCTGTTAACTGAATAACCACAGGCTGCAGGCACAAAGTGCAATGAAGAAACGACTGAAAGCTACAACAATAATCTAACTTGTGTGCCAGAATTAACAGACTGACACAATTCCTGAGGTTCTAATGAGATTAGCTTCAAAAGGGGAATGAAGCAGTGATGCAACAAACATTTAGGGGAAGAATAAATAAAAAAAGCTTCCATCTTTAGAAAATAATGAGGTCTAATTTCTCTTTACTAAAAAAGGCCATTTGATGTGAGAAATTAAACAAACATTGTCTATGTCCAGCAGTAAATATAAAATACAGTATCTTTGTTCATCGTTTAAACTGGAAAGTTATGATTTAGTTAAGCAGCTAAATGATGTGAAGTCTTACCTCTGCTGCTTTTGATCGGCTGCTGTTTATTTTTGCGGATGTTTAGTTCACTGTATGTGATGCCCTCGTCTTCTTTCTCTTCTTCAACTGGAATCAAGCAGAACACATCAAAGATAATTAGTTTTCTTTGTTTAAAAAAATAAAGAAAATATATGTTTTCAATATGTATTATCCAAAGTTATTTAAAAAGAGGCAACTCTCAAATTACTACAAGTTAAAAATTCTACAACAAGGAGCTTGTTTGATTTAAGCCCTCTTTGCTATAAGACATTAAGTTAAATCCCCCCTGTTCTTAGTGGGTTAGTGGCAACAGAACTCCAGAATAATTCTGGCTTTGATACTGCACCTCCACAGGGCCACAGCGTCAAGAACAAGAAGAAAATAACTTAAAATCCATGTGTTAATGAATGAAGTGTAGCAATGTGTATGCCTCTCTAAAATATGTAAAAATGCTGCTAATTCTATAAAATATTGAAGGGTTACCTTGAGATTTCCTGCAGACACATCGACTCATTAGAACCAGAAGTAAAACCAAAAAAATAAAAGTGGCAGTAGCTATTGTGGTGTGGAGAAAGGTCAGAGTTATGGATGGAGTAGTGGTGGGTGGAGGAGGAGGAGTGGTTGGTTTCTCTGAAATAAGCCAGATGTTATTAATTAGTGCTTGTCTCATTATAAAGGTTGAAGCAGAGAGAGAAGCTGCTGACCTTCAACAGAGATCCAGCTGGAATTAGACTCTCCATGACCACTGATGTTACACCTGTAGAGGCCTTCATCAGAGCGGTTTACATGGTGGAGGGTCATGTGACCTTTGGGCTCAGTCCTGATGAGGGAGCCATCTTTATAGAAAGCAGCTGGGAGGTTGGAGGGAGTGGTCTCTGTTAGACAGCTCAGAGTGACGTCATCTCC
>NW_015151264.1:144023-144735 GCF_000732505.1 Cyprinodon variegatus | reverse complement strand
CTGCTGCTGGCTGCTCCCTCTCTGGACCAACACCAGTAAACTCCACTGTCTAATGTGTACAGGTATCTGATCTTACAGGTAGATCCAGCTGGTTTCCCCCATTCATCTCCACACTGAGTCCTGTTTCTTTTGGTTGTGTTCCTCCATACAGTCCATCCAGCAGAGCTGTTGTTCTCCTCACAGCTCAGAGACACAGAGTCTCTGGGAAAGAACTGAGTTCTGCTGGGACTCACAGTCAGAGCAGCTGGAAGGATAGAAATAAACAAAACAAAAAAAATAAATGCTTAAATGTATTCTCATCACAGCTCCAAAGTTATGGAAGATCAATACTAAAAAAATTCAAAATAAATTAATAAATGACTGATTAGATAATCCCAGAACAAATGATAGCCTGAAATTTCAAATTGTAAGCCATTAAATGCAACAAAGTGATATGAATAACACATCTATTTAAAAGTGAACAAATTACTTAGACAAAAATTAGAATCTTATTGGAATTCTACTTATTTTTCAGCTACTTTATCCTCAGTGAACTTTATTAAGTACATTTATTGTGGTTTTATTTATTTAACCCTTTCTTTATTTCTATATTTATTTCTTTTTTTTATTCTACTAGCCAAATATAAATATTATTTTTAATAGCTGTTGCCTGTTGCCTGCAGGCTCAGTCCTGATGAGGGAGCCATCTTTATAGAAAGCAGCTGGGAGGTTG
>NW_015151264.1:140402-142746 GCF_000732505.1 Cyprinodon variegatus | reverse complement strand
AGTTATGTTGGTGGCTAATGAAGCTACTCTGCAGAATCTGTTAGTTCAATCTCTAACGTTCTGCTCTCTCTGCTTTTTCTCATAGTAGCTTCATCTGGTCTGTTCCTGTTTGGCTGTGACTCCATCCTGGAGAGAAATATCAGCTGTGCTGCTGCCATCAACACATTTGTTTATAGATGTTGGAGATCGGCCTGTTTTTCAATGTAGTCCTGAAAACGAATAGAAAACTTTGTGCTATTTTAACCCTTTGCAAAAAGTAGTATACTTGAAGTAAATTCTATTAAGAATACTTAAGTATAAGTATAAGTTTAGAAAGTATACCGAACAATGTACTTTTAGTGTACTTGAAGTATTACTAAAGTAATACTTCTACGAACTAATTGGGACATTTTTAAGTTTACTGAAGTATACTTAAAGTATACTTTAGTAAACAAAAAGGAAACAATAGTATAGTCAAGTGCACTTGTCTATACTATTGTTATAGTTTAGAATAGGTAAACTCTAAATGCACTGCCTGATTTTAAGTATAAAATTAGTGCACTTTTAGTATACTTGAATAAACTAGTTTTTGCTTAGGGAAACTGATGTATTTTCGAGTTAAACAGTCAGTACGGCACAGTAAAATAATCTAACTGCAGCAACTCATGCTAAGTGAACTACTCTGCTGTGAAATCCAAAACCCATGTAAGGTAAATAGAAAAAACATGATAAAAAATTTGCTGTTCGTACTAGCTCTTGTATATCTCGACAGCCTCCATTAGCTACTGACCTATGCCAATGTGAGTGAAGCTGAATTAGTTATGTGTGTACATTTCTTGCTGCACATGAAAAAAAACAGGGGTTAGAGTGGCTGAAAAGGAGTTTAGGCAATAGATGAATAAATGGAAATTATTTTTTGTTGATAAAATACTACAGGAATTTATTGGATTAGAAAATATCCTTCATTTTTTTTATATCAACATCTGAAAACATTTTTATCACTTATTATACGTAAACATGTCTAGTAACATCTCAATAAATAATATCAGGACTTCCAAAAGAATTTTTCCAACCTTTGTATTTTGTGCAGCACATCAACAACATCAGACCTAAACAAAGAAAAAAACTTTGATTAAATTAAACCATTCATATTAAAAAAACATGAACATATCATTGTAAAAATGTTCTAAGGGTCACCTTGCAACTTTAGATAGCCAAACAAACTTATAGAGTTTTGAATGCAAATGCCTATGTAGTTATTTCCCAAAAGGCACATGTTTCACACCACAGCAACTTTGTTTTGTTGTTTTTAAAGACATTAATGTGTTGCAGATGATGGCATACTAACTACATATAGCTACAAATCAGAAAAAAAACCCAATTAGGTTTGACCTTCTTTGAAACAGGAAAAAAAATCAAACTAGTTAAAATATTTTTAGGACAATTTTCAACCTTTTTTTTGGTTTTTACAGTGTCCTGTCTGGCAATGTGGCAATAAGAATAATCTTGATGCCAAAAAGAGCCCAACAGATTTTGCTTTCACAAGTGGAGCAGTACGGCTATCGCCATAGTGCTCCGCTTGTTTTATGCATATAAATTGCTTTATTATAATTCATGCAGGGAGTATTACAGATTATATGGACACTGCAATGTAAGTAGAACAGGAAAGGAAAAACAGAAAAAAAGATGAAAAGATGAAAGAAGGTGGAGATAAAGGGGAGATAATGATAAAACATTTTCAATCTGCCTTATCACCTGCAAAGAGATTTTAAAAGAACAGAACAACCAACGGATATAGAATAACCCCCAGATTCTACATACTCCATCAGTGGTCCGCTCACGTATGTCATGTGGATCACTTGTCTGTCATATTAATCAATGAGAGCTGTTTCACATCCACCGCTACTCCTCTGCACCTCTCCGTCCTCATATGGCTTCTGCTTCCTTCATCGTCAAAATATGGAGCAGTGCTATTTTTTATTCAGCTCTGGTCCGGCCAGGTCAAGATCCGCTATTTCAATCTCACCAAACAGGAATAAGAACAGCGGATGATCCGGTTTGTCAAATTAAAATATATTAACGCTAGATTGATAACTACAATTAGAGCATAATAGTTATATATTCCCAAAAACTTACAGCGTTTAATTAAAAGATTGGATGCAAACTATTGGTTCTTCAACAGATTAGGAAGCAGATTTCTCATCTCCATCAAATTATTTATTTTATACCAAGAGGCTTAAAAGTTTAATCAAATCCATTCAAACCTATCTCACAACTTCAAAAGAAACTTCTTATTGCAGGCATGTGTTAGAGTGATAACTATCCTGTGTTTCAACCAGAAGGGTCATAAACTTTTATGACCTCC
>NW_015151264.1:134250-135975 GCF_000732505.1 Cyprinodon variegatus | reverse complement strand
AGTTTAGTTTTATTAGGATCCCCATTAGCTGCCAATTAATGGCCACTAATCTTCCTGGGGTCCTCACATAAAGAAATTACATTCCATTATGAACAAACAATTAAAAAACATTGCACAAGTTGCACATTAGGAAATAATAGGAACATGAAAAACAGCAGAAATATACAACATATATACACAGGTCAGTTCATCATATTATCTGCAGTAGTTCTGAAGAGACTATCTTTCTGAAGCTTGTTCTGTTCTGGACTCTTTGTGTGGTTATTGGCAGTTGGTTCCAGGTTCTGACCTGAGTTAGGGGTAGCAAATTAATATTTTCCCTCGTCTGCAGGCTTCAGTAGTAGTATGTAATGCTGCTCTTGAATTGATTTTTTAACTTCCATCATATTATGTCCATACTTTGCTGAAGCGGACAGTGAACGAAGCAGGTTTTGGGTTTGGTAACATTGTGGGGCAGCAGGCGGGTAGGATATAGAAGTTCCTCCTGCAACCGAAGTGTTCTGATTGAACCTCAGTCCTGTTTGCCTCAGCTGTGTTTTCGGGCAAGACTCCTCACCCATCAGTGTTTCAGGGGTGAATTAATTACTGAATGTTAGTATGAATCCCTTTGGTGTTCCCTATATTATATAGGGAACACCAATACTATATGGGCAATATATAAGGTCATTTAAGTAGTTTAAGTAGTTCTTCAGGTCTCTGTTTGACATGATAACAAAATATTTTTTAAAAAAAAAGCATAATTTCTGCAAAAGTCAAGTAATTTTACAACAAGGCAGGGGTTTTATGAGAGGTTCTAACTGAGAGTTAAATGTGATTCAAAGTTCCTGTTTAGACCTGGCAGATCTATGCATATTTAAGCTAGGTTTAGCCTGTTTTACTTATTTTCTTTTACAATGGTAACAATATCGTAAATTTGGAGGAAATAGTGTACTTACAGAGGACAAGTCTTACAGGTGCTTCCTTCATTGTCGCTCTCAGTGTTTGGACTTTTTCTTAGTTATTGTCATAGACACAAAATAAAACCCGCCCTCTTCCTGTGAGTGGCTGACGCATTTAGAGACTGCAGAAGTCCATTAATAACCAGGAAATTCAGGGGTGACTAAAGCTGACAAAGATATATCTTTGCATAAATTAGCTCAACTTTGGAAATATTAAACATAAAATACTTAATCAGCCTAATCTGGCTGAAAGTTGTTTTCAAATGACAAACAAGCAATAAAAAAACATAGTTGTTATTTTGAAATGCACAAGTGGCACCAACAATGGTGATTGCAAAAAAAAAAGCTAAAAGGTATGCAAAAAATTATAAATGAATGCATTTGCTTCTTTTTTTGTGTTCCCCAAAATAGACTTTTTTTTTATTTCACTTCATTTGGGTGGGATTAAACTGATCTGAGATCAACATCTTGGTGTTATCCCATATCAATGAGGTTTCTAGAATTTCCTTCTTTCATCTATGAAATATTGAAATATCCTGTCCAGGGTTGATACTGAGAAACTAGTCCATGCATTTCTTACTTCAAGGCTGGACTATTGTAATTCTTTACCATCAGGAAGTCCACAAAATGCATTATCGGTCATGTCATTATTAGTCCACCACATGGTGTTGTATCCTATCAGACTTTTTTAGTGGTGAATGTAAAGGGCTCATTGTTAACCTGACTCCGCCAGATGGATTTGCTTCGCATATCTCTCTCTCTCTCTCTCTCTCTCTCTCTCTCTCTC
>NW_015151264.1:131097-133548 GCF_000732505.1 Cyprinodon variegatus | reverse complement strand
ATATATATATATATATATATATATATATATATATATATATATATATATATATACATACACATATGTATATATATATAAACATATGTACATACCAGTCGCCTGGAATGTTGGTTGAACAGAGCATCGCTTTGGACAGATACGCTGCACAGGATTCACCATCAACCTCCTCCTCACACCCCACTCTCTCTTGTTGTTCCTGCGCAATCACAGTAGTTCTAGTCATCACATGATGCATGATAGGGCGGCCAGACTGTCCACCCTAAAGCCGGACAGTCTGGATTTTCATTGCACTGTCCGGCATCTGGCGCCGCATCCAGCCGGACATGTATTTGTACTCCTTAATGAAGCACTAGGCTTGTAGAGCAGATTTTTATTTTTTACTTTTTTTTGCTGGGCTGCAGCACAATATCCAATAATCAAAAATGCATCACTATCTGATCTAACAGGTGATTGGCTAAGAGTGGCGACGTGTCAGATAAAGATCTGCTTGTCATTGGTTAGAAAAGTAAACAAGGATCAGAATTACTGATGCTAAGTATTAAAGTTAGCGTCTAAACCAGGACGTCGTTTAACCCAGAATGGACAAAAGAGTGTGAATTTATGACCAAAGGTAGTGCAGATTCATTCCATGGTTTCTGCCACTTTGTCGATGCGATGTGGACGAAAACAGTCGAGGAAAAGCTGCAATTGAACTGTGTGCGAGTATGGATTAACATAAAAGTAATAAACAGCGAACTCTTCAATGTTGGCTTTAACAGTAAGTTTTGTCGCCCCTGGATGCTAAAATAATTTGCGCAGAGATGGAAGGTGGACTACACCATAAAACATCATTAGTCCTACGGAAGTGTTGACTGTGACTGAAAGTGGATTTCAGTGATTCGCCCATAGCTAAAGGGACCATACAGACAGGTCTGCTGCAAACACAGACACTTAAGATAAGTTCCCAAAAGACTGAGGCTCTAAAAAATAAAGCTTTACTTTTAGAGCAGTTGAAAGTGTTTTCTACAATCTCTTTTGTTGTTTAAAAAAATATTAGGCTATTTTATTATGAAAGTTTCTTCTTAAAACGTTTAAGTCCACACATCTTATGCTTTGTGGTATTCTGCACTTTAAAGATTCATCTCTGTGGTCACTTTTAAACACCACAATGTATTAAATAATTACAAATGCTGGGAACCAATTCTTTTTTACATCTCTTTAATATTTTGTTCTATTCAGCTACACAAGCATCCTCTTTAAACTACTAAGAATTGTACTATAAATATGACTTTACCCGATTCTTATGTAAACCTTAGTAATTTATTGATATGCCACACAATGTCCTCCTTTTTGGTGCTATAGAAATGGTCACCCTATGCATGAATTATCATGTATTACCTGCATGCTCTCACTGGCATTAAATAAACACCACCTTCCATAGTCTAAAATCCGTGATAATTTATCAGACTCGCATTCATCCGTGAACAACTGTCCACATTAGGGAGACTCCCGGAACTTCCGGGAGACTTGGGATGTCTGAAGGGTCCCCTTATATAGCAGAGAACTATTTTTCCAGAAGAGATAGGATTCATGTAGGCATGTAATGCATCATTTTCTCTCCAGTTTCCTAGCATATTCAGAGTGCGCAGTTCTGTATTAAACCAGAGAGCCACCTTCCATTTTTAAAGTTTCACTTTTTGAAAGGAGCTGCATCAGTGTTTTCCACGTGTACCCCCAGTGGCCCACGAGTGCATTGCAAGGGCTTCATGAAAATGTTTTAATACGACAGAATATCAAAATATTAAAGAGGTTTTGTTCATTTTGCAAAGTACTAGGAAGGTTACTGAAACATTGATTGATCTAAAACCTCAAACATTTCCCATCTTTGTTTAATATGAGAGACATTTCATATGTGGTAAAAAAAAACAAAAAGCATTGAAATCAATTATTTAATTATTCTGGAAAGTTCATGAAGGAACTATTACTAAATAACTATTTGTGAAGAGAACACAGCCTGTTGAGAGTCAGTCAGCTTAGCATCCCTCTGGGTCTATAGGGCTCGGGATCCACGTTGCATTGTGGGACGTCGCGGCTACGCAAACATAAACATAGCTCTGATACAACGTTGTTGTTGAAAGAAGAGACGTAGAATTAGAGAGAAAAAAGATGTTAAAATCCCAAAAAAGATCTGGAATTTACCAGGACACATTAAGTAGAGAAGCCAGGAACCGGTATGTTGACAAAATCAGCATTATTAATAATTTGGATCGATATGAAGTTCCAAACAATGAGTGGAGCACCGATGAGTGAGCGCCTATACTTCAAAACAGTTCCGAAGCTACAAGTCCTTGGAGTCTCATGTGCAGTTCATGAATGGATGGGTTCAGGAGCTGCACATCATAAATCCAGCAAACAGTGGGAACACAGTAGCCTAATCCGTACGAAGGTCAGCTGTGATCAGACGGGCTCTGG
>NW_015151264.1:128390-130613 GCF_000732505.1 Cyprinodon variegatus | reverse complement strand
ATCAAGTTAAGGTGAAATTAATCAAATTAAAACACGGCTGAGAAGGAGTACAGTATGCGGTAGTCATAGGAAGTAGTCTGAGCCGCGGTAAAAGAGGCTGTCAAGATGGCGGCGACGCAAAGTGCTTACGTCATGACGACCAAGCCCTATAACACAGTGATCACTCTTTAAATAAACGTTGTCTAAAGAAACAGCTCTAAAGCCAAACTAGGGCAACTTTCCTTCAGCTCTACCAAACTATAGTCATTGATCCACTAATAAACATTTCCAGTGACCTACAAGGTTGATTATTGTTATCCTAACATTTTTTAAAACCAACACATCAGTGACACTCTGCAGATTAAATTCAAACTGCTCATGAAGATATTAGCAGCTTAGGTTGGAGCAACTACTAATAAGCAGAGCATTACCTGTTCAGAAGTAGAAAGAAATAGAGAAAATAAAACATTAATGTTTCTCTAAAGAGGATTGATGCTGAAACTGATGAAGCTGTATTGACTCTAGAATATCGTTGAGCAGGGAGAAACATCCAACAGGGGGAGACATTGTTCATCTGAACACTTGGACACTTTCAGAACATAGCAACGCTATCTTCATTTGCTGTTTGATATCAAGGTTCTGCACAGTATAACTAACAAACAACTTGTCCTTACTACACCATTTTGAATTTTGATGTCTAAATGAAGTTAATTTGATTTGTGGCACATTTGAAAATAAAAACCTTCAGGCACCAGGTGTTAAATCTCCTATAGATTTGATGTTGCTGGAATGTAGGCCATGATCACCCCATGATAAAATGGCCCGGCAGGGGTAGGTGGGGGTGATGTTCCAATAAATACACATGAGCCAACGAGCTAACGAGATGTCACTGATGAGGCATCCCATGGAGAATGGCAGATGATCTTATGGACTGCTGTTATCCTGAACTAATAGTGGGATGTCAAGATGGTTTTCAGCTTTATTATCAAGATAAGGATGAGAGTAGGACTGCAACTAAGGACCGCAAATTGATTAATATGCTGATTAGTTTTTTGATTAATGGATTAATAATCAGATAGCAAAAGGTTCCTTAAAGAAGACTAAAAGCCTCCACTACAGCAGTTCAAAACAGAGCATATTGACAGATGAAGACAGATAAAGACTCTTTTCATCTTAAATGCAAAATGTTTACATCTTGTTTTTACAATTTTGGTATTATTATAGCTCTAAGTGGGTCGCTCTGTCAGCTAAAGACATGTTTTAGATTCTCTATACTACAGTCAACTGAAGTCATTAATTGATTACCAAATTAGTTTAAGATTATTTAGATAATTGGTTAATCTGTGCATCCCTTTGAGACAAACAATAAGTTCTCCACCTGCAGATAAGAAACGTGTTACTCAGATTCATCAGATCGGAGATGACTGAAGAACATCATCTTCTCTCAGACCAGGTACTTTTTAGGGTCTAATGATCCACATCTTTAGTAAATGACATCTGATATGAGATGTTTCTAAGACCAAGAACCAGGAATATGAAGGAGGTTCTAATCCAGAGACACTTGATGGAGCTTAATGTAGGTGAGCAATGCTCTGTTTTGGATCTCTTTCTACCAGTGCTACTGCTCTCTGAAACAGGGGAGGCTTTGTGGCGCTAATTAAATCTTAACATATTGCATTTAAAATGTTGAAACACATCAAAAAACATCTCTGCAACCGATGAAAATAGCTGTTGCGAAGCACTCTGAAATAATAAACTTCAGAAATCATGACAAGAGTTCAGCCCAAGATGACTGTTCTGACTGTATGAACACATTTTCCTTTCATATGAGTGTCATAAAGAAAACCTCCCCTCTCTCAGGCAACTACCGGTCAAAAATCTTATTGTGTTCTGCCAATCAACATCGAGAAGCCAGTCTCACGGCCCACCTCTACTCCATATATATATTTTTTATTTAACCTTTATTTAACCAGGAAAAAAAAATTCAAGAGAGTCCTGGCCAAGAGGCAGCAAAGTTACCGTACATAAGAAACATAGATACATTAAAACAAATGACAGGTATATACATTATATGGAAAAAAATAAAGAAGGAGAGATTTAAAGTAGCTTATATACACAGTATCTTATGTACAGTTAAGTTGTGGCAGGTTAAGTTTGGTTTCTGGTTTGTTAAATCGATAAATGGTTTAAGTTATTTCAGTGTTATAACTCCAGGTTATAGTGCAGTGGCCAGGGGTGCTGCCA
>NW_015151264.1:114177-128154 GCF_000732505.1 Cyprinodon variegatus | reverse complement strand
AAATTATAAGGTGAAAAAGTTAAATATACTTTCACTTTAAACTTTACATTTGCATCCTATCAAAATAATAACAGCTTATTTGTAGAAAAAAAAAACACAGCTGTACCGGTGTACGCATAAATAGAAAATAGGTTTAGGATCGGGAAAATATATTACTATTACTATCAAGGACAGATTACTATTACTATCAAGGACAGATTACTATTACTATCAAGGACAGATTACTATTACTATCAAGGACAGATTATTTTTATGCCCTGAGAGCTTCTCTTGTGCATGTATTTTTTTTTATGTGGTTCCTTAAGGCTGCTTATGAGAAGGATCAAAATTTATAGATGTGTTTTAATGGTTTTTCTCTAGTCTGTATGTAAAAATCTAACTTAACTCTTTTAATATTGACACAGATTTTAATACAGGCAGGCAACCCAATGCACCTCAGCTGTCCAGGATACAGTATAAACAACTGAAGGCTATTTCATTGTAGTTATCATTGCTAGAAGATTTTTTTTTTCAATTTGTATATACCTATATATAAAATGGTAAAAAGAGGGAAATTTCAACAAACTGTACTGATGCAAACTGGCCTGTCCCTGAACAGAATGTTATGTTTGTTATGTTGCTCACACGTCACTGGGAGAGGGAGGGGGGTGGGAAAGAAAAAGGGTTGCTGATGGATCATCTGTCTACATTATGAAGGGACAAAGGCAAATATTTAAGTAAATATCCTGCTAAACATCTACAAGCATTTAGATAGTGTTAACATTCTGATGGTGTTTTCATGTTGCCTGGTCTAGGTTGTAAAGGTTGGTTAACCTCTCTGAGCTTTCTGGCTTAGCTGTTTGTCTATGTTATTGACACACAATAGCTCAATAAATCCTGAATAAATCCTGGTTTATTTTTTCTTGAAAACTAAAAACAAAACACAAAATAAAAACTTGGGGTCATGTTTTGTTTCAGAAAGCATCCAGCTGGGCGTCATCATTAATGATGTGATTCCCCTCTGACATTGAGAAAAAATAACTATGTAGTACTATGTAGCAGCAGATAGCTGTCTCATTTTGCTCAACAGGTTAATAATATCTCCTCTCCAGACTTTCCAGTTCCGGTTCACCAGTTCTCTGAGCACCAGATTGAACTCCTGTTGTTCATTTCAATAAACCTGTAAAACATTTCCCCTGGTTCTCTGAGTGGTTCTCTGCATGTGGGTCAGACCTCTAAAAGCAACCATGACAAACGGACTGTCACTGGGTTTTCCAGAGGTGGGCTTGAACGGCTGAGAAGGTTTCCCCTTGCTCAGAGACAGACAAAAATTTTTCCTTCCAAGGGAGGAGAAGGACCAGGCTTATCCAGCAGATCAGAAAGGTTTCCTACCGGAGAACACATAAGAGACAAAGGCAAAGCTTAGCCTCAGAGAGACAAAGGCAAGACTAGACTCAGCTAATCTCAAGAGGCTAGAGTACCCAATACTGGCAAACACTCTGGCGTCGAGGTGGTGACAGTCCGTAGTTTTTATACTCCTCTGGTAATTACCCAACAAGCCGCAGGTGAGGAGGAAAAACCCGGAAGTCGCCCTCCAAGCCAGAACGGGGAAAGAGCACCATCTGGAGGTGGAAACAAAACCCAAAAACAAACCCCACAAACAGAAACCTAACAGCTGGGTCCATTTCTGGCTGGTTTGTACTGTCACAATGGGGTGGAGGTTTGACAGGACCCAAATGCAGACACAAGAGCTTGAGGTGATTACTTGGAGGTTTAATAACAAAATCTCAACAGAAGCAAAAATCCAAAAACATAAATGCACAAAAATCCAAAAATGCTGAAAACCAGGAATACTCACAACAAGAAGTGGACAAAGTAATGACTACAAACCAGCAAAGTGTAACTGAACAGGAGAAATAAAATTGAACAGAACCAAGCCAGGACAGAAAAGTGTTTTCCATGATGGATGTAAGCTTGGACTGCACCCTCTTCTCAGCCACTTCCTCCACTGAGTCCAGGGTGCAGTCTAGGACAGAAACTGCCTTTCTCACCAGTTTGTTCTGTCCCGCTCTGTGCTGCCAGGGGCCCAGCAGACAAGAGCGTAGAAGAGGGCTGATGCCACCACAGACTCATAGAAGATTTTAAGCAGGGGCCTGCTCACCTCAAAGGACCTCAGCCTCCTCAGGAGGAGCACATTTTTAGTAAGAGATTCTAAAACCTTATTGTTGCAGAACAGCAGAAACTTGGATGATTACATCTGAATTATTCATGCCCACTAAAGAAATTAATGAGTTTAGAATTAATGATAATGAAGGCAGGTATTTTATGCATTCCTTAGAGATTTGTGTTTCCTTCACAAAGAACTGCTCAGACCTGTTCACTGCATCCCTTAAAGCAGGGGTCTTCAACATTTTAAAGTATTTCTGATTCCTGGTTGATGGGACAGGTGTTGTGAATGAAACGGTGTCCAGCTTAAAAGAGCTCCTGTGTGTCTCTGAATGTGTGCTTTGATGACTAAAAGACATCTTCTGCCTCCATTTATCTGTTTAATTCAGTGTGTTGAATTCATGTCAATTTTGACTTAAAGACATTTCAATTATTAGAAAAAAATTACAGAAGGGAATATAAAAAAGTCTAATCAATCAAACTCTTGCAACCCCCATGCAGTACCTCCGTGGACCCCTAGGTGTCGCGGACCCCATGTTGAAGACTTCTGCCTTAAAGTGTAAGGGAAGCAGTGTTTAAGGTAAGTTAATTTAACCCTTAAAACAGAGTCTTGGCTTCTGCTGCAGCATGGGTTGATATTAGGCATTTAAATTGCATTTATTGTGACACCATTTCCCAATAAGAACAAGACAAAACTGCAGCATCACCAAACAAAAATGCATTTTCTGTTTACTTCTTGCAGTTGATATATCATTTTTCACTTTTCTTTTAAACTCAGCACAAAGGCAGCAGCTGGGAAGGAGCCAGCATGGTGGTGTACTTGACCTGACAGGTTTCTTTCATCATTTGAAATTCAAAGCGTGAGTGTCTGATTACAGATCTGTGCAGGTGCTGCAGAGTGCAGGAACTGCCTGCTGTATGGGACATTAATAATCTACTTTAAACCAGGCATGGGTCAGAAAACATGTCCTTCTGCTCTTTGTCATGAATCAGACCAAAGATATAGGAAAAGAAACCGAGAGAGCGTCTAAACAAGGAGGGAGGAGTAAAAACTTACCAGGTATTTTACCCACAGTCATCTTAGTCAGGATTTTTTCCTCCTTGTCAATCACAGTATACTTTGGGTCTCTCCTTATAATGTGATGAAATCATTGAAAGTACTAGTTAAGGTCAGGATGAAACTTTGTTTTCAGTTGAAATCACTTGGTCATTCACAGTAAAGTTGGGCCTAAAAACCCCTGAGGGAAGATATTTCCCCATGAATGCGTTATTGTTCTTTACACAATATTGAAAGTCAGAGACAAACACACTGTGAGGAAAACATGAACTGTGGTCTCATGATTCATAAAAAACTGAAATAACAGAAAGCAGAATAAACGGATTTTCCTACTTTGTTCTCTTCGATCTGGTCTAGAGAAAGCTGGGTTTTTTTATTTTGATTCATTTAAAAAACTTAAACTTTTAACTGTGAAGAGAAAGAAAAATAAAACAAGCTGCAGACATCTTGTTGGTTTGTATTCAAAACATATACTGTAAGGGGAATGGATAAAAGGGGAGCACAGCTAAATTTCCACAGCAGCTAAAACTGATCCCAGCAGGCTCTTACTGAGCTCTTTGTTAACGTATAACTCGCACGAACAGGCAGTTTGCATAAACAAAGAGGTTCCTGAGAAACGAAAGCAATTCTCAATAGAGCTCCATTTATCACTCTGCACCATCTAGTTGTGCAAACATCACTGGAGCTGTAAAAGGAAAAGGGAAATGAAAATAATCCATGAAATAAACGTTATTGCTTTGAGTACAAATAATCAAGGTTCCGGTTATGTAGATATTCTGAACTAATATATTAATGAAAGCTAAACTCAGGGTTGCTTTATCTGATCCTTTTCTTCAAAATGTCTGCAGGGTCAAAGTGATGACAGAATTATTTAATCTGAAACATCGGTCTGATTATTACAGGTACTGTCTGAGGGAGTGTGGACTGAATTATGAAACATTTCAATTTGTCATGACAGTCAAACTCACTGCAGAAAAACCCTTTTGTACATTATTTATTATTGGTGCTTGCCACAACAATGCAAGGTAGACATGAAAGAGTGCATGAAAAAAGATTAAATAAAACAAAAAATAGACAACACAGAAGATATACAGTAATTAATATAAGCCCGTTTTCATAACTGTATGAGATGAAAGGAACAGCAATTATTGAGCAAAAAGAAGAAAACAGACAACCAAAGTAAACATAAAAAAAGCTTCAAGAGCAGCTGGTTCCCCTAAGGTATCCATCTTTGTTGGAGCCAAAACCTATGGTGATCACAGAATATTATTCAGGGTGATAAATATGTCTATAGCTGCAGCTTAGTATTTAATATTAGTGTGAATCATTGAACACCTAGAATTAAAAGGATGGGCATGTGTTACAGGTCCCAAGTAGGGGACCGTAGTAACAAATTTAAAATATCCTGAAGGACAGATGAAATGAAAGGATACACAATAAAACAAAAGGAGATGCACAGCAGCTTTCTATGTTTTCTTCCAAATTGCATCTGGTTTATTTATTCAGAATAATTCACAAAATATCAATGCATTAATTGTTTTGTGCACCTCAAGGAGCTCCATTACAGCAACAACCAGTACCTGTAGTAAAGGTATATTTATATGAATATGTGTATCAATACAATATTTTATTATATCCTAAATATGTATATTATAACCCTGGTGTTATATTACTTCAGGTATTTCATGCCATCCAGCTAGCCACTCAATGGCTGTGGGCTGCTCAATGGCTGACTTCATTGAGCTGCTGCTTACATCAACACCAATCCAACTATCAGGCCAGCACCACTGAAATCTCCCAGGACAGTGCAAGGTATTGTGTGTGTGTGTGTGTGTGTATGTTCCATGTTACTGTGTGCTTCATCTCACTTTTTTTGCTAACTCCAGTGCTCCTCAACTGTATGAAGGCCAGAAGTATTTTGTCTTTGAATACAACATCTTGCAGTTGCCCAACCTGCATGCAACCATGCCAAATTGACACCTTTGAAATTGGGTCAAACAGGTATGTATATTAGAAAGTAAAGACATAATCCAAATTTTTCTATTTTTTTTATACATACAATTATATATATTTATCTTATAACTGTTGGGATCTGGAGATTTACCATCTGTCTCCAGCAGAGAGCACTGTGGGTCTCCTGGGCTGGAGCCTCCTGCACACCTGAGGATCATCAGCCCATCAGGAGACCTCCTACATAAGCAGCAGCCAGACCTGTCTTCGGCGCCGGAGTGTCGACCAGTGTTGGTTAGCGGAACCTGAGCCTCAGTGAAACTTTGAGAATCTCTGTCTGCTCTAGAGAGCAACCTGATTCTAACCAGCCTCTGTCTTTTCTGCTCACAGGAGAACCCGACTGAAGTCTGTAGCTCTGGAGGAGCTTGTACTTGGAAACCTGCCTGCCTGCCCAAGGAAGCCAAACCTGAAGACTATCAGTCTAAATTCCCCAGCTAGTTCTCAAGGGAGGACTAGAAGGACTACTCAAGGTCTGAACCTCATTAGCCTGAAGCTGAACGCTGCCGCTGCTGAGCTCTCTGCTGTATCCACAACCTCTGGACCCAACCGGTTCCCTCTCTCAAGTGATCAGTCTGAACCTCATCAGGTACAAACCAGAATCAAACCCCTGACAAGTCATTACCGTTGCCTGGCTAACCAAACTATTCATCTCTGCAGATTACTCTGTGATTCCAGTCCCGGACCTGAACCAGAACCTGCTCATTCATAACATTTGTGTGCTTCTCTTTAATAAACTGTTAAACTTTTACCCCGTTTTCTGTGGTGTTCTGCATGTGGGTTTAAACACAGAGACCCATCATGACAATAACAGAGACATGCAGCACTTGCTCTTTTAACAACAATTGGCAAAGCCAGCATTTTATTGGCGAGCCTTCTACACCAAACCAAGCTTCTGCCGCCCTGGCGTCCTCTTCCACAACATCTTCGTCCCCGCTTTCCTCCTCTAAATAAAAAATGGATGACGGAGGAGACTCATCCACGACCTCGGACACTAAACTCTCCTCCTCTTGCATGTTTCCTCTGTCCATAGCGTTCCTTGACAGCGTTGTTTCTAAGTCACAAATTTAGTGCTACTTGGTCCCAATGGAATTTCCCATTGGGAACCTACTAGCACTAAGTTGCTAACTGGTTAGCAACGATGCCTCAGAGAGACCGACCACAACCAAATTTGCTTTAAAACTCTTTAAAACTACTAGGTACTAAATGCTAGTTCTTTAAAAGTTGTCCTCAAAAGTGACTAAAAATGGTCCAGAGTTTGGGTAGATTTAAATTTATGAGACAGGCTATTTCAGTCCTGGACCTGCCACAGCAAAGCCTCCAGCATGGGTCTGAACTTCTATGTGAGCTGCTGAGCTCTCTCCGACATAGCCCACTCTAATGTTTCTATATCTACCTTATATTTCAGAAGGTAGGCTTAGTTTTACCTTATTTTTTAAGCCATGGCTTAACATGTATTTCTTCGTGTTCTGGATTGTTTTATCAGACAAGAAGCAGCTGTTAAGCTGGCGCCATGGCAGCACCCCGCCAATTTTCTATTCATCTATGACTGCAAGCTTTAGCATCAGATTGTCAGATCTGCTGCAGGCAGTACAGGGAGCGGGAACTTTTCAAGAGATGTTAAATACCAGAGTCTGACTGAAATGATAGGAGAGGAAACAATTGAGAGAAACATGTTTGGTATTATTATTACCCAGTTTTCTGAGTCAGGGTTCTTTCCTTATTCTCTGTCTTACTATTGATTTGATAACATGATGAATACATTGAAACTAGTTGTCCGGGTCAGGATGATGAAGCTCTGTTTTCAGATGAAATCACCTGGTTGTTGACTAAGGGAGAAGCTGGGCTAGAATAAGCACTGGGAGGTAATATGACCTTAGTGGTTTTGTTGCCACAGACCTAGTCATGCATGTTCTCACATGATCAATGATTCAGAGTCAAGAGAAAGAAGAAAATAAAGTAATTCCTCATTTTGTTCTCTGGGTTCTGATCTACTAGAGCAACCTAAGGTTTATTTTTGATAAAATTTCTACTATAGAAACAGAAGAAGAAACAATAAGCTGCAGGCATCTAATGCTTGTTTTATGTAAGACTGAGTTGGTTGTTTATGTTCAAAATATACTCTAAGGGTAGGGCCAGGAAATGTTCCAGCACTGGGTGGAACAAAGCCCAGAGGGATGTATTTGAGCTGTTTGCAACCAGCATGCATAAGCAGGATCTGTCTGTTCACAGGAACAGAGAAGTTGCTGAGAAACGAGTTTTACTGTTTTAAAGCAAATATAAGGATACATATACTATAAAATGAACTTTAACTCACTTCTTTAAGACAGAGAGAAATGCTGAACTTGAAGGTTAGATCTATTAAAGACAGAAAAAAATGCCTTTCATCGTCACCATATTTACATATTTACCTTCCAAAACAGCTCATCAGTGTTTCATATCACAGAGGAACTATTCATGGCTATGATAAAGAATAGTAAGGAGATATCATCTCCCTCTGTGAGCCCTTTGTAAGCAGAACTGTAACATTATGAAACTGTTTCTCTTTTAGTTCTGGTTCCTGAAAATGGAGGGGATGTCTGTCAAAATTTCCTTCAGTTACAACACTTTCTTTTTTGCTTGATAGGACTTGCAGAATATTGAGTGCACATGAAGAGGAACCTCTGTTCAGACCTGCAGAGCCAAAGACACCTAAACTGCTCAGTTCTGCACAGTATTTCTTAGATCTGCTGAACAGGAATGCTTTTTAAATTCGGATGAAATCATTAACACCATCTGCTGTTTGCCTTTAGTCCACCTCTAAGCTGGACTCTGAAACAGGCTTGTGAAAAACTGCACTGTTTACACACTAAATAAGGCATATCCAAGGTCTCCTTATAAATATTGCCTCCTGGGTCAGTACCAACACTGAGAAATGGAGAAAAGGCATAAAAGGTTAGTTAGTTAGTTAGTTTTAGACACTTTTATTATGTTCATCAGTTTCAGCTTGTTAGTTACTGATCTGCTTGAGGCAGTTTCTACTCCTGGGTGAAAATCAGAGGAGGTCCATTAGGCAGCGACACTCTAGAAAGGCTCAGTCCCGTCTATCGAAATGTTTGTGTTGGACAGAAGGAATCTGTCTCTTCAGTGTGTGAGAATTGAAGCTAGGGGTGATACTAACACTAATAATCAAATCACTAATAATCTTATTAAACAGATCTTCTATCCGGCACCCAAAAGCAAAGACTATGTTCAGGTCAAGGCCATTCTAATTAATTTTTAGTAAATAAATTAAGTTTTCCTCCCACCAGCAATGATGAACTGCATGGCTATTGTAGCATCTAGGCTAGAGCTGTCAGTCAGGTAAAGAATCTGGTTGTTATTCGAAACTTTAAAGGTTAATTTTTTTTGCAACATAAAAGTCACTAAAAGCTTTTTGAGTTGATTAGACTAAAACTATTAAATATCGTAATGTCTAAAATGTAACTAAAACTAATAATAGTTTTCTTCCAGAAGACTAAAAGTGAGACTAAATCTAAGATGTCTGTTAAAAAGCACACTGTGTAAAATCAGCGTTTTATTTTATCTTTCTGTAATAAATAAGGTTTCAATTCTAGAGAAACATGAAGAACCAAACCATGAAAGCTGAAAGATGATTTCCAGGTTGACAGACGGGTAAAAACCTGTTTCTGGGTTTGGCCTGTTTTCAAACTCAAAAGGTATGTCCTTGGAACAAAACCTAAATGGAAGTTAGAGTCAGACTGGTTCTGGTGTGTGTACTGCTAGAAGGATTCAATAAATCTACAGCAGACACGTCTGAACAGGATGAAACATCAGCTTTAATGACTAGTTAGAGAGAAATGAAACTCAGCACTTCTAACTCCCAGTAATCCATGTGTCATTAAGGTTTATTCACACTGAATAATTTACAGTAAAGCTGACAGAGAAACAGAAGTACTACATGTTCTGAGCAAAAGTTCCCATTGTTCTCAGAAAACAAGTTGATATACTGTGAATGCCTTTCACAGGAAACTGACCCTACATACACATTTATAATTAATGAGTAAAAACCTGCTCCTAAAACTGCAAACTCACCCATAATCTGAGAGTATGAATGAATGAAATACAACCTGATGCTTTGGTATGTGACTAAATGTCTCCTTGGACCAGCTGAAATTATTTTGAGGCCTCCTCTTTGCATCTGTTACCAAAAACTGGATGAGGTTAAACCTGCTTAAGGTGGGTCAGTTCTTTCTATGTGTCTAGAAATGGAAACAAAATGAAAAATCAAAAAGTGAAGAAGTGATTATATTAACAAACTATGTATGCAGAATATGATATCATAGAAAAGTTTTTGCAGAACATAAAACATTACCATCAGCAGCAATAAGAACTTTAAGCTAATTTAATTCCACACGGCTTCATTGTTTGTGCTCCCCTCACTGTACCCTGTGTGTGTGAAGAGGTTTGAACTGCTTTTAGTTTGATTCCCTCCTCTGGGTGAAGTTTGGCAGAGCAGACTCTAAAGCCAATCACCCAGAAGAATAACCAATCAAGCCCCTCCACCACGACAAGGTAGCAGCTCACGGAGGAGGTCACATCAAGTCAAGTCAAGTCAAGTCAAGTCAGCTTTTATTGTCATTTTCTACATATGTACAAGACATACAAGGGAAATGAAATTACGTTTACTCTCTGCAATATACAAATATACAAGAAATATACAAGACTGACATTTAAAAACTGACATAAAGTGCGGGACATGACAGGTAAGAGTGGTAAGATACATATAAGTATGAAATATAAACATGTCTGGTATAGTGGAGATAAAATCTCCAGCTACACCTGAAGTCATTGTAACAAACTTTGTTGGTAGAAAAACATATTTTGACTTGTGGAAATGGGCAGAAATATGTTGGTTTATCGATAAACTGTGTTTCAAACACTTTAAGTGCAGCTGAAGTTTTACCCTTACCAGTTTGCTGACCCACTTCATGAACCTTGAGAGATGATAAAGTTGCACCAGAACTGTCTTGGTAAAGTGGAGGACCACAAACCAGCAAAGGAACTGGGATTCCTAAATGTCTCAGTGGATTACAGAGATGGGTTAAATTTGAACCTGAAGGCAGAATGGGAAATAGATTGGGGTCTGATGTTAGCATGTTCTTATTGACTGAGTCTAATGTTGATGGATGCTCTGCTCTAGGCCTGCTAACAGAGGGACGTGCCTGCACCTCCCTTCTCCAAGAGGAGCTGGAGGAGGTTTCTGGGGAGCTGGAGGTCTGAGGGTTTCTGCTGAGGCTGCTGAGCCCATGACCCAGTACAGGATGAAGATGAAGAAAACTATAAAATTTCAGTCAGGCCATCTGAGATGTTTCTGCTTCATCCTGGGGAGAAGATCTATAATTCTTGATCTTCTTCCGTCTAATCACAGCAACAGTGATCAATGAAATTATGACAGCCATTACAAGACAGGCAGCTACAACAGCTACAGTAGATGATCTGATATTTGAAGGTTTGTCCTCTTCATCTTTGTTTCCTGCAAAAGAGAACCAGGTGTTAGTCTGACCCATTACGTAGGAGATGAATGAAGAACATCATCTTCTGCTCTCTGACCAGCTGTCTTTTACAGAGTCTAATCAAATAACATCTTTAGGCAAAAACTGCATTTGATCTGAAATGTTTCTACCATAAAAGACGTTGAAGCTGCTGGAGGATCTAAAACAGAGACAAACAGACTCACCTGGAGGAGGAAGAACATCCAGGTAGACGGTGCTGACAGGTTGAATGGCTCTCTTCCTGCGGCCTGTTTCTCTCAGAACATAACACTGATATGTTCCTTCATCCTCAGGCTTCAGGTTCTTCAGAACCAGAGACGCATTTCCATTCTTCGGGTCCACCAGCTCTACTCGGCCCTCATAGCGTTGTTCTGGGATTTGTATATCTGGGCTTTGACTCCTGAAAATCACAACATATTGTAGATGCTTTCCAGGTCTGCTCCACTCCAGCTCCTCCAGAGGCAGGTATCCCTGAGCACTGCATGGCAGAGTGACCTCCCCTCCGATCACAGCAGAGATGCTCTGACCTGCAGGAGAGAAACAACACAGAGCAGATTAACAGAGATGGACTCAGTACAGATATTGGACTGTACTACAGCTGCTTCTGGTTTAAGAATAAAAAAAATTAATCACCACCCTGTGGGGCTCAGCAACCCTGTAGTCAATTACAAGCTGATGAAAATACCACAAACTACACAAACTGTTCTGATACCGTGTGGATGATTGGAAAGAAAGAAAGAAAGAAAGAAAGAAAGAAAGAAAGAAAGAAAGAAAGAAAGAAAGAAAGAAAGAAAGAAAGAAAGAAAGAAAGAAAAAAATGTAGATTTTACTTTATCAGACACTAAGTCTGAGGATACAGTGTGAGAACTGGACTACATGTTCTTAAAATCACCAATAATGTGTTTAAATAGTTTTCCTCATGCATTGATGATTTTCTTTTGACCTTTCTTTTAGCTGCAAACAAGAAAATAATCATAATTTTATAAAAAGTTTTCACATCGTTTTGTGTTTAATTCACATTAAATTCCAAACTAAAAAAATAAAAAATAACACTGCAAAGTGAAGCTTTCAGAAACACCAACCCAGCTGCTCTCTCAGTAACCGGGTTTAAATGGAAAAAGCAGTCGGAGTAAACGGCGGATCGGACTAAAATCCGTCATAAACCCGGTATAAGGCGGTAAATGCCCGGCTCACCTTCAGCAGCTCCGGCAGCAGCAAGCAGAAAGAAAGAGATCGGGAGAGAGGCTGAAAGCATCGCTGGAGAGCTCAGATTCTCTGTTGGACGGCAGAATTCAGGACTTAGAGCTTTTTCAGCTCAGTACAGGGTATAAACGGGAGTAGCATTACGATGAGGAAGTCTACGAGCGTATTGAAGATACCAAAGGGCACGCAGATGCGTTTATTACTACGCTACTGCAACGTTTTTCTCTGGAGTGTTATGGGGTCTGTTTATTTCTACTTTTCACTTAATTTTTTCCCTTTTTTGGTTAAAGCATAGAGCAAAACACAACGAATATTAATTAAAAACAAATTAGAACTGAAATAATAACAATATTGAGGAACATTTGGTAAATAAACTTGTTTATGTCATTCTCTACAGTGAGTTTATAATCTATTTTTATCATTTCTTAACAATAAAATAATGCATTCATTCTTCATTTTCTTCTGAAAAATCGGTACCTGCCAGTTTCCTCCCCTCACCTGAGAAAATATATGCCTGGTGTTAGAAATTTGAAAGCTCTGACACAGATTATCATCACCTTACCATTTGCTTCATCTGGTCCCAGGTGTTCACTGATACACCTTAATATCATGGGCCTAGGTTATAGGGACCACAGGGACATGACCCTACCAAAACTGTGATCCGACCTACTTGTCTCTACCAATAATTCGATGTGAATAACATGATTATAATTTATAATTCAACGTGGTGGATCTCACACAGCTCTGCAGCTGCCGCTCCGGCTGAGTGATGGGTCTTGTGTGAAATTCTGTTTCCCTTGGAAAATCTGTTCCCCTGGTGTCGGGAGCGCGCATTGCATCCAGAGACGCGGATCTGACCATTTTCAAGGCGTTCCTGATCATTTCTCGGTGAAAACAGCTCATATAATCATGTCAGCTTTGTAACATCCACTTTAATCGGTTGCTCTTTTTACTAATTTGTTAAATAAATAAATTAACGAGGTCTTCTTATGCTGTTTTGTGTTGTTGTTTTTTTTAAACGCCAAGAGAATCGGTACTTCTGCAGCTTCTGTCCCTTCAGCCTGACAGAAATAAACGTCAGTCACCAAACACAGATTTCCAACACGTAGTGTATTTTTAATTTTTCATTGCTGATATAAGAGGATGGAAACTGGCTGATAGCAGGGCACACACATTAAGACGTCCTGCGAAGATGAGAGTGTAGACTATCTGGTTAATCCCCTTCTAATGTAAATCCTGACAGGAGGAGGAAAGGAGAGAATGGATGTTTCAGCTGTCTGGAATAATCTGTTCCCCTCCATAACATGGGAAGAAATTCATTTATCTGGAAGTCTTTAACTGTGTTTATTCCTCTGACCATCAACAACAAATCCTGTGCATTTGGTCATATTTACTCTTTATTAGCAAAAAATAAAGGAAGGGAGCCATATATTTGAGCTGTTTAGCTGCCTGATATAATCCATTCTCCCAATAACATGGGGAAAAAATGACCAGGAAAAACATTTAATCTTTCCATAACTATGTTAACTTAAAGTCTTGGAAGAATAAATATCAAACATAGTTTTTAAAATGTCATTTATGAAGCATTAAACAACATACATAAACTAGCACACCACAGCAAACTCAGGAACCTAAGGCGAACACGCATAGCAGTAAAAGTCTTTTTAAGTTGGTGGGCTTCCCACACACACCTGATAGAACCACCTCAGGCACATGTCACACTGGATCTAGGAAAGAAAAGAAAAGTGTAAGGTGTAAATGTAAGGAAAAACATGTCTTTGCAATTACACTACGCAATCAACAATTTCAGATTCCCTTATAATCCAATTGCTTGAGGATCCTATCAAAGCTTGATTATGCAAGATACAATTCGATACAACTGGTCCTCTTCATTTAGCTTACACTCAGGGGCGGACCAGTTGTATCGAATTGTATCTTGCATAATCAAGCTTTGATAGGATCCTCAAGCAATTGGATTATAAGGGAATCTGAAATTGTTGATTGCGTAGTGTAATTGCAAAGACATGTTTT
>NW_015151264.1:109755-112903 GCF_000732505.1 Cyprinodon variegatus | reverse complement strand
GTAATTAAAAAAGGAAGTTGAAGATAATAAATGACAAAAAAATAACACTTTTGGTTTTATTAAAGGAAATATCAGATTATCTCAGGTGCCAAAACAAAATGTAGCAGCTCTGTAAAGGCTCACCAGAGAGCATAACATAAAGTTAACATGACTATAACAGCTGAATGCAGTGATTTCAATGTTGCTCTGCAAAACGCTTCATTAATGTATTTAGATCCAATGCCTTTTTGCGTTTTGATTTTAGTTCAAACTTGATCGTCTCTTTTCTGTCATAGTTGACCGTAAATATGTCTTTCTGAGCCTGAGACGTCAGGCCTAACTAACATCATAGTTAGAGAAAGAACGTTCTGCAACCTGATTTTTATCATCTGTAAATCAGCATTGCAGCTATGCAACATTGAGCTTTCATTATGATTTAATTTCCCGATAGATAGTTAATCAATTTTTACCTGTTTCATCCTGTGTCTCCTCTCCCCATGACCCCTGGCTCCCTCGCTTTGCTTCAATTGGTAAAAAGTAATTCAATTAATTTTATCCAACCTAATGTCAGTCCTACTCAATGAATTTACTTTATTCCAAATAAAAGAATTAAATCCATCTTAATTTTATAAAAAGTCAACTCAAATTTTCAAGTTGTTCGAACTTAAGAAAACTAAACTACCCCAAATTAAATTATCAGTACCATTTTACTTAAAATATAGCTTGCATTTAAATCATTTTAAAAGTGTTTTTTTTTTTTGCATGTTATTTTATTTTTTTAAATAGGAGTAAAATACCTACACAAATGGAACATTATAAGTTTTATTGTGGAAGCATCACAAACTTACAGGGTTTTCACAAATATTATGCATTAAACTACACAGACCTTTTGAAACTTCATAAGGGATTTTACTTTTCTGCTCAATTGGGGTTGTACTTTTGAATACTTAATCCTTTTTGGTCAGCGAGCTGCTAGAGGCGCCCAAATCCAGTTCTGGAGAGCCATCATCCTGCAACTTTCAGATGGTGTTGTAACTGCTCATTACAACACCTCTGCTGAGGTGAATGTCTGCTGGTGTGTGAATTTAGAAATTAGCTTCAGGTGGGATTGAAATAGGGTCCATCTGAAAGTTGCACAATGGTAGCTCTCCTGGACAAGACTTGGACACCCCTGTGTGAGGTTGTAGAATCCAGAAGTATTCCTCAGGAAAAAAAAATGTTTTTTTTTTAGATTAAACACAATAATAATGACACTAGTGACTATTTTTACACTGAAAACAAGTGCAATACCCCAAAAACAGCAAAAAGTTTTCCAACAAAGATGTGCTGTAATAGCCGCCTAGTTTAAACCAAGTCCTTTTTTAACTAACACCAGAAAAGAACGAAACATTATGATCTAGATCCATTCAACCTCATTCAAAAAACACTGCATAAATCTGTTGATTCAAATTTAAAAAAAAAATGCAAAAAGAAAATTCTGTGAAAGTGTCCACAAACTGCAATAGCCGACTACTTTCCTACTGTAATTTTTTCCTCCTTATCTGTATTTTTTCCCACACAAAACCAAAGAGATGAACCATGTAACTTTATGAAAAGTCAAAAACAAAAACCACCTACTCCCAAAATGATAATGTTCATCACAACCTCATCAGTAAACATCCTCCAGAAATAACAGTCACAATTGTTATCCAGTAAACTCTGTATGTTTTTTATGAACAGCTTTAATATGAACAATGTCCCAAAAGAAGTTCACAAAGTGCAGTTCCTTGAGGTGTTCCAACAGAGAAGACATCTTGTGCTGCTCAAGCTGCATGAAGATTTTTTGGAACACTTCAAAAGTAAAACGCAGAGCCTTTGGATAAGCCAGGATAAGGGAATATATCAAACCCAGAAGCAGGGCACATGCTGAGGCAACTGTAGTCAGGTCATGCAACACCTCCACTCCCTCAATGACGATGCCGATGTCTTCTGGGGGTTCTTTCAATCCCTCTTCCTCCTTCCGAATCACAAACACTGCCATGGTGAGTTGTTTGAGTTCCATCTGGGCATCACCTCCGCTGCTGCCCTGTAGTGAGTTAAACAATATGTTAAAACTTGAACTTACAAATNTGCAGTAGCCTACTACTTTCCTACTTTAATTTTTCCCCCTTAACTTGTATATTTTTCACACACAAAACCAAAGAGATGAACCATGTAACTTTATGAAATGTCAAAAACAAAAAAGACCTACTCCCAAAATGATAATGTTCATCACAACCTCATCAGTAAACATCCTCCAGAAATACCAGTCACAATTGTTATCCAGTAAACCCTGTATTACCTGTGGCTTTAATATGAACAATGTCCCAAAAGAAGTTCACAAAGTGCAGTTTTTTGAGGTGTTAAGCTTCCAAAACATGGCGCTCTTCTGTCCAAACAAAGAAGACTGAAGATCTTCTGTCCTGTTGCACAATATGCCAGTGTCTTTACTGTGAGGTCTGAAGTCTTCCAAACAAATTTTGAACTTTGGGAGACATCTTGTGCTGCTCAAGCTGCATGAAGATTTTTTGGAACACTTCAAATGTGAAGCGCAGAGCCTTTGGATAAGCCAGGTTAAGGGAATATATCAAACCCAGAAGCAGGGCACATGCTGAGGCAACTGAAGTCAGGTCCTGCAACACCTCCACTCCCTCAATGACGATGCCAATGTCTTCTGGGGGTTCTTTTAATCCCTCTTCCTCCTTCCGAATCACAAACACTGCCATGGTGAGTTGTTTGAGTTCCATCTGGGCATCATCTCCGCTGCTGCCCTGTAGTGAGTTAAACAATATGTTAAAACTTGAACATTGTAACTAATCTCTCACTACAGAATTTGGAAAATAAAAGTCTTGTAAATGCACGCACCAAGTATAAGATGTACAGCTTGTGAATTGAAGAGTGGTTTACGGCATTTGAAATATCCTTGATAAATTTTCCAAGTTCAAAGTTGCATTACAAATTGAATAACTCAAAGGGTGATTTTTAATTTTTTTTTAAAAGATAATGCATGTATATAGCTTTATATATGTTCCATCATATTACTGGCTTTAGCTTAAAAAAAAATTTCTTAGATTTTATATCAAAGCAGAATACTGGTCCAGCCAATGGTCATCTTAGGGTGGAACTCAATACAAAATGCATATTTGTGTTG
>NW_015151264.1:107887-109305 GCF_000732505.1 Cyprinodon variegatus | reverse complement strand
TGGAGAGTGTAACAAAAGTAATTTCCCCCTGGGATTATTAAAGTATTTCTGATTCTGAACACTGTAACTAATCTCTCACTACAGAATTTGGAAAATAAATGCCTTGTAAATGCAAGCACCACGTATAAGATGTACAGCTTGTGAATTGAAGAGTGGTTTACAGCATTTGAAATATCCTCGATATATTTTCCAATTTCAAAGTTGCATTACAAATTCAATAACTCAAAGGGTAATTTTTTATGTTTTTGAAAAGATAATGCATGCATATAGCTTTATATATGTTCCATCATATTACAGGCTTTAGCTTAAAAAACAATGTCTTAGATTTTATATCAAAGCAGAATACTAATCCAGCCAATGGTCATCTTAGGGTGGAACTCAATACAAAATGCATATTTGAGTTGCTTGTCAGATACTTTGGAGCTGGTATCAAAATACCATGACTCTAAAACATATTCTTATGATCTTGTTTGGCATATTGGTAAACATCAAATGAAGTTGATGTGCTCTGCTGAACAGCAAAGTAAACCATTTCTGGATTTAAGCAGGAGACAGCCATGTTAAATTTACATTTCTGACACCAAATCTGCGCCACTTTTTCAAACAGATGTTCGCATTTAGAAAAGCCAGTCCATAAATCATTTAGGAAGGTAGAAACAATTGACACTGAATTTGTCCATTTGCATGAATGGGATAAGATGCAACTTTAAACCTTTAAAAACTTACACAGTATTCCTTAATAAGGTCTTCTGCTTCCTCTCCAAGGAAGGTGATGAGCCCTTTCAGAACACATTCCCTTCGAATTCCAATGTCTTCAACCTGGAGAAAAGTTTTGTGTTTTTGTGAACAAATTGCCTGTCACTTTCTGTTGCACTCGCAATTTCCCACTAAAGGAAAATACATGACATACCTATTCTCTTTAGTTTTAAAAATTACGGTAACTTTAGATATTGGTGGAAACAAATGTTTATTTCACTATCAGAATCAGAAATACTTTAATAATCCCAGAGGGAAATAACTTTTTTTACACGCTCCAGTTACAGTTTTATATGATATATACACACATCCAACTACACAATATAATAAAGATAAAAATAAGAATAAAAATAGATAAAATATATACACATAAAGTGATACGTGGCGTGCAAAAATAGTGCATAAATGTCAATTACAGAGGGGTTGTCTGAATCACTTGAGGGAGGCGTTATAGAGATTGATGACCACAGGTAGGAATGATTTCCTGTGGCGCTCTGTGGTGCATCTGGGTAGGAGGAGTCTTCTGCTGAAGGAGCTCGTCTGTTGGACCAGTGTGTCGTGGAGAGGATGTGAGTCATTGTCTAAGATAGACTGAAACCTGGACAGCAGTTCAGGCGTCTCCCCCTCTTTAGACTTTCTAAATCCGCCGTTGTCCTTCTTAA
>NW_015151264.1:101631-106330 GCF_000732505.1 Cyprinodon variegatus | reverse complement strand
AATGGCCATAGCTTAGTTCACTGTGTCCATATTGATGATATCCATACCTCATCATAAGTTCTCATGATGCCAACCATTTTTACACATGTTGCTCCTCCTTTGGCCTGGATGACTTTAATCAGCTGATTTGAGTGCCTGTCCAACTGGGCCAAGAACGTCTGCTCAAGGGGAACAGCCATGAGCCTCTGGAAATCCGCATTAATCTGTGAAAAAAAAAAAAAACTTACTGTTAAAAAAAATGACTTAAAGTAAATACTCAATCATTCCCAAAGTCTAAGTTCAAAACCCTTGACATTTAATTTCAATCTGCAATACTACCTCTTTCTGTTGGAACAGAGCAGGCCATCTGTCCTTGAAATCCCCTATACCAGGTTCTTCATTCACCACCTCCTGACGCCTGTAGGCAAAGGTACGAGCCATTTTCTCCGCAATGACCCTGTCATTGTTCCTCCTTTTGATTGCTGCCAAGAGTTCAATTCTCTCTTTTTCCATGCTTTCTTGTGTTTCTCCCAATGGAAAGGATGGATAAAAGTTGGCTTCAGCTCGTCTTGGCTTCTTTATTTTTGCAGCAGGAGAAACAGAAATACTAGCTTTGGATTTAAGAGAGTTTACAGACAACTCTGGACATCCTTGTGATTTGAGTAGAGTCCTGTAGTTTCCCATTTTGTACTTCAGCCTTTGCTTCCAACCGTAGCAACCATTGAATGAACCGGGCTCTTTTAAACACGGATGTTTTTTAACCAAGGCCTCTGCAACTACACAGAACTGTGCATCCTCTGGGTAGGCTCTGTATCTGTAGATCTCCTCTACTAATCTATTTAGGATGTCACTCTTCATTCGGGAGGTGACTGTCAACATTTTGTTGTTTGCTTGATACTCAGAATTCCCCTTCTCTAGCTGACGTTCAGTGTCATATGAAAATATGGGAATGGGAAAATTGGCTGGCCATTGTTGTGTTCGCGATGACAAGGATTCAGGGGAGGAGAGGATTATAGTGTCATTTGAGGCTAAAGAACTGCTGTCGTCAGAGTGAACTGTAGAACAAGATGGAGCTGTTTCAATGACATCAACAAAAGTTTGAATGGCTTTTTCTTGAATCACCTTGACTGTTCCCAAGTCCTCCAGGTCAGAAGTTGAGCTGAGGTTGAAGAAGTCATTACCAAACTCTTTGTCCATATATTGCAATCTGACATTGGTCTTTAAACCAAAGGTATCCTTCACCTTGCTGAGAAGCTCATCCAGAGAGTCTGGTATGCCATCTGGAAGAGTCAGTTTTTCAGTGTTGCTCTCTCCTAGAATCACCTTCAGTCTTGCAGGTTTTGAACTTGCCATGACAATCTGAGAAAAGGGTACATACAGAGTTAAGCAATGCTGGTCGCTATTTAAAGTCATTACAAGATATTTTATATACATTATTAGTTAAATGTTTGGACATTTGCTTGTAGAGGGCCAAAAAAATATTAAGGTAGTTATTAAAATATTACTGTATTTTAAGTTCAGCCATACAAACAGAAAAGTCTTTTATACCACGCATTTAATTTTTTGTACAATCTTGTATTACCTCACCCTTAAACGTGGATATATCTTTTCACAGTAACAAGACGTATTCCTCTAATTCTGTAGTCTTCCAGCGGGTATACATCTGTTAGGTCTTGTAGCTCAACCAGTTTCAGTTCTTTGTCTGATGTTTTCAGCTCATAAGATCTGTAATGCTCAACATACCACCCCTCAAGTTTTCTGACCAGAAAGAATAACTGGTTTGCCAGGATCACCATTTGGATTATTTCAATGAACTCTGGTAATCCTCCCAATGAGCCATGGATCAAGATCATCCCGCATCTGTACTTCAGTCCATTAAATGTTGCACTTTTAGTCATGCACACTGTGGCCAGATTTGAAAACTTCTGCTTTAGAGCATTTACTATTCCCTTGTCGAGAACATCAGTTGCTACTGTGGAAACATTTGTAACTTCCAAAAGAGGTTTAGGAAAACCAGATAAATGCAAATGATGTGCCATATGATACTGGTGTCTCTCTGCAAGGGAACGGAGGACATTTTTAAAGCACTTGATATTTCGTGCAACTCTTTTAAAAAAGCTATGCTTAGATTCAAAGCGCATGGACCATAAGGCTACTAAAGGACCAAATTGGCGAATCAAGTGCGGGTAATGTTCCAAGAAATGGTGTTTTGGTTTAAGGTCACAATTAGGAAAAACCTCCTGGAATTGTGTTCTGTGCTCTGAGATCTTAAAGTCAAGGTAAGCAATAGAGTCCTCTGTGTGAATAGGACAGACCACAAGATCAACAATGTCCCTTAAGTCTGTTAAGATCTGCCAAGCTGGCTCTTCATGTTGCACTCTGTGTCCAATCAACAAAGGTAAAAATCTGATCAAACTCCAGTTCTCATGTGCATTACCCCCAACACTTTTTTTGGCTTCAAAATTGAGAGCAATTGGATGAGGTCGATTAGTTTTATCAGTCCCCTTAAAATTGAAAGATGCTATTGCGTCATTCAGTGATACCAATGTGAAATATTTTTTCTTAATCAAAACACCCAGACACAAAGCTAGTTCAAAAGGAACAACTCCTTCAAAAAGGTCATGCACAATGTCTGGAGGAAGACCTGTGGTAATGTCAAAATACAATAAATGTGATAAAATGGAAGTTGATTTGACACCCTGATAACTTGGCAATTCACGTTCCTGAAGAATTTTTAAGTGATCTGCATGAATGCTTTTGGTTCTCAGGGTAAATGCACCACTTCTAACCTCTGTAGTTTGAATGTCTGTTTTAACTGCCAAACAAAACCTACATATGTATGACCCTGTGAAGTTCTCTACAAAGCCACCAATACTGTGGGCAGCAAGATTATCTGCAACCACGCACTGAACTGTGCCTTTTACAGCTCTACCCAACTTTGACACAAAGACCCCTTCTTGTTCCAAAATCACAAGCTCATTAAGTAAAGGTTCTAAAACCTTCTCGTAACCATAGCACTTCAAATCATTAGTTTTGATCAAAGCAGCCAGGTAAATGGAAGACAAGTTAGAATTGCACCCCTGTGGCAAATTACCAAGAATCCAGTATAAGCCACAAATTTTATGCTTCCGTTTAGATGTACCGAGAGGGTTGCATATTTCAAAATCATCAATATACAATATTAATGAAATGCTCTCCTCCTTACACAAAAGCTCATTTTCACTAAAAAATGACCCGTCATAGAAAGACCTATATGTATGAACACTACTTCTTTGTAGTAGTTTATTCACACAATTTAAATTATCAGTCTGATCCAAGATAACCTCACAGTCAAGAACTTGCTGCAAAGACTTTAGGATTGATACATACTGGAATGACTTATTATTTTTTTTATCAAGAATATATTCTTCAGGTTCTACCACTTTAAAATGTCTTTTATAGAATTGTTTTCGTCTCCAAGCACTAGAAAGGGAGCCTTTATCTCCTATTGCTTTATTTACAGGGTTTGTTTCACAGAGGGCCCTGGCAAGTTTTTCAATAACTGACTGGTCAAACTGGCAATTATGATCATGTAGTATTTGGGTTACAGTTCTGCATGTAACTGGCAGGGACAAAGAACCAATTAAATAGTTTAACTCCTGCAATAGTTCATCAATAGCTGCATTTGACACAAGAAAACTGCTTTCTAACTTTAGAAGAACTGATGCAAGTTTAAGTTCAATATCTCTCTGTAAGTTTTCAGAATCAGTCTCATTAAATGTGTGATCTTGATTAGCTTGTGCAGTACTGTCTTGATCAAAAATATCAGTACCAGAACTAACACACAATTCTTCACCACAGTCTAATTGTTTTTTTTCAGTAATCCCAGTCTTAAATGTATTGCTAATGTCAGAATGTTTTCTGTATTTATGACTTTTGTAGTTCTCGTAAATATTTGTTTGATAAACACAGTCCTGAAACACACACGTGACAGTTTCCTTGTTCTTGAGATGTTGAAATATATGTTGAAAAAAATCTCTCTCTGTGGAAAGTTGATTAAAATCACAAATGGGGCATTTGAATCTGGTTAAGTCTTTGGTAACTGTTTGTTTGACTGGATGATTTCTTGATAAATGGCTCAGTAAAGCATTCCAGGTCTTGAATCTACATGCACAACTTAAATATGTGCATGGATACGAATAACCCCGCCCATAATGCCTGTGGTCTAGTTTGTAGTGCTTGAGCAATTCAGATCTTCTGGAAAACACCCTCTTGCAGTCTTTGCATCTCCACATTAAGCGCAACACTAGAAGGACAAGAGAGGAACTTTGTTACCTATATGTTGCCAAATCTGAAGGCAAGGAAGATGAAACTAATATGGAGGCAAGAGTCAATTTTGAATACTGTGACAACCCTAGCCCCATGCAATACTTTAGATGATTGTTTTACTGCTTGGTAAAATATAGATTCAGAATGGATTTGTTACCATAACTATTTCACTGTTTTTAATACCATACTGAAAACACTCTATATTAATCAATGTCATATTGTTAGTATTGCAAGAATTTTTTTTTTTTTATGCACAAATACACATTTCTTAAATTGCCCTTCTCAGTTGCACATTCCTTAGGATGGGAGTAAGCTTTTTTTAATGACTCCACAGTATTTTTAGGTTGTAATTTTAAATTTTTTGTGTGCATATATATCCACAAATATATGTGACCCTGCCTATGAAAACCCA
>NW_015151264.1:98661-99966 GCF_000732505.1 Cyprinodon variegatus | reverse complement strand
ATTCAGAATGGATTTGTTACCATAACTATTTCACTGTTTTTAATACCATACTGAAAACACTCTATATTAATCAATGTCATATTGTTAGTATTGCAAGAATTTTTTTTTTCTGCACAAATACACATTTCTTAAATTGCCCTTCTCAGTTGCACATTCCTTAGGATGGGAGTAAGCTTTTTTTAATGACTCCACAGTATTTTTAGGTTGTAATTTTAAATTTTTTGTGTGCATATATATCCACAAATATATATGCATGTCTGTTTGTGTGAATAAATTGCCTGTCA
This sequence comes from Cyprinodon variegatus, assembly GCF_000732505.1. Lineage (NCBI taxonomy): Eukaryota > Metazoa > Chordata > Actinopteri > Cyprinodontiformes > Cyprinodontidae > Cyprinodon > Cyprinodon variegatus. The sequence goes on along the minus strand of NW_015151264.1, from coordinate 99,682 downwards.
CTTTCTACTGTTGCACTGGAAATTTCCCACTGAAGGACAATAAATGTCATTTCTATTCTTATTTTATATCTGTCCACTATTTAGTGTTAAAAATTACAGTAACTTTAGATATTGGTGGGAAAAAATGCTTATTTGACTATTATCAGTTCTCCACTGCAAGGGCAGCTTCCCTCTCCCCAGCCACCTCCCCACTTGTGTGAATCCTGAAGACTTTGCAGTTTAGAGCACACATATTTCATATTATCAAAATAGCATATTCATTTTGCATTTAACTTTTTTTTCTAAAATTAGAAGCTTACATAAATCCTTTATGAAGAAAATATGGCTCACCTTATGTGGTTTGATGATTCTTGGTTCTAGGCCTGGAAAGAGAAGTGGGTAAAAGAAGTTAATACAACAGGGTTCTAGCCAGAAATGCTAATGTTAATGCCTGAAATTTTCATTTGATCTTAATTTTTCTTCTTTCTTTCTGTAGCCGGTGAAATCAAGGGCGCGGACGACCATAGGGAGATCAAACATGCACATTGTGAACTGTCCGTACGCTGTGGTAGATTGCAAATTGCAGAGAAATAATACAGGGCAAGAAGCGATCTAGTTTGTGGGGCAGGCTACTAAATGCAGAGCTCCGAAAGTGAAGCTGTGAAATCCTCAGCCCAGCCCGAGGGCGTCTAAGCCCCCTCCCAGTGCCTGGCAGGGCTCGGGATCCACGTCGCATTGTGGGACGTCGCGGTCATATTGACGGCTACGCAAACGTAAACATAGCTCTGATACAACGTTGTTGTTGAAAGAAGAGACAGAAGTAGAGAGAAAAAAGATGTTCAAATCCCGAAAAGGATCTGGAATTTACCGGGACACATTAAATAGAGAAGCCACGGACCGGTATGTTGACAAAAATCAGCATTATTAATAATTTGGATCCATATGAAGTCATAGGCATAGATATCCATAACAAAGGCTAGACGTCTCGTCCGCGCTGCTGGCCAATGGGGGTCGACGTCCGCACGTGGCGGCCATCTTACCA
>NW_015151264.1:93869-96067 GCF_000732505.1 Cyprinodon variegatus | reverse complement strand
CATCAAACACTGTTCTACATCCAGACTTTCTGATTATTGTTCAGTTCCTGCTAACAAACCCAAACATCATCCCTTATTAATTATCATCAGAGCTCATTATTAATCCATCATTAATATACGGTTTACAGTGAAACCAGGAATATTTGGATCCACTTCAAACTAGAGCCACTTTGGGTTACTTTAGAGTTCTGGGCTTCACTGTTTAACTTTAAATACATTATTAGACTAAGATTGAATTCAGGGTTTTTTCTTCAGGATCCAACAGAACCTCAAACCAGAACCAGAACCCAGCTGTGTTTCCTTAAAGAGTGACTGGTCAATGGGTCGCCTTATCGAGTTTAAATCAGACCAACCTTCAGCTGCAAAGAGGTGAGCTCTGTCTGAATGTTTTAAATGTTTAAAATTGAACTGATTCAGTTTGAAATGTTTTGATTCGATATTTTTTATTCCTTTTAATGAAACAGTTTTTTTCTGGATGTTTTTCCAATTATTCAGTCTCCATTGAGTTCAGGGTAAACATTGCTGGAGGTGTTTCTAAAGGTCTGTTGTTCACCTGTTGGTCCAGCAGGGGTCAGACTGATTTCAGCTAAAGCCAGAATTTAGGTTAAACATTTTACAAAAGCAATCAATGACAGATTAAGTTGCACTCAGTTTAGACTTTAAACGATTGTTTTGTTTCTGAATTTGTTCTTCTGATGTTTTCCTTCATCAGTTTTAATTCATATGTTGAATCAGATTACTTTTAAATCAAAAAACTAAAGGCAGCAAACCAAGATAAATGACCAGTTTAATCCTTTGCTATGATCATTTTTAACTCTCATGTTCAAGAGTGATACTGTAAATAAATAGGAAAACAAAAATGTTTAAGGCAAGCTTTTGTTGATGGTAAAGAGCAAAACAAACCAACTCACTTGAGGAAATAACTAAATTTTACTTTCTTATGTCGAGTTTTTATTTACTTTATTCAATATAGAAAATCAATATAGAAATGAAAGATGTTTCTCATTTGAAGCAAATAAATGTCTTGTTAAAGCCACCTTACATTACGGCTGCACTTTATAAATGTTCTCTAATGTTCTCTGCTCTGTTTCACTGTTGAAAAGCTGTATGTATCGAAATTTTGTTATATATACACTGAGTATACGAGATGAAACTAAAGTTTTTCTAAGTCTACTTACTAAACACCTGCATCATTTTTTTTCCATGGATCCTCCTGTTGAGTATAAGATGCGGATGTTGTACCATTTTAATCATGAAGTAAACTGATTTATCTAAGGATGTAAAAATCTCCAACCATCCTTTGGACTTTGCATGAACTTGCCTATTTTATTTTTCTTACATAGGCTGCTGCTATAGTATTTTATGGATTCTATGGAATCTTAAACTTATCATTCTAAATGAATTTCCATCAATTTCGCTTATTTTTAACATCAGTCTGAGCATCAGAAATCCAAACTCTGATCAGGAGGAGCTTCCACTCTGATGAAAGGTTTCCCCATTTATTGCTTTTGGATCAGGACACCAAAAGGACCTTGGCCTTTTTCTGTTTGTTGTTCTACAGAATGTGAGTTAATGCTTCTTGGTTCCTCCACAGAGTGGACCAGCAGAATTCAGAGGTTCCCAGTGGTCCATCTGCCCAGCAGCATCAAACCCAGCTGGACTCCATATTTATGGTCTGTACATGAACTACAACTACTTCTCCATGGGACTGTCAGTCTGTCCAACATGGATCTGATGTTTGGCTCCATGATCTCAGTGTGATTTACCCTTCATTTATTGTTCTGTTCAGCTGCTGGAGGAAAACATTGTTGGTTTTGTGAAGAAGGAGCTGAAAAAGATCCAGAAGGTTCTGAGTCCAGATGACCCAGAAGGCTTAGAGAGTCAGTGGAAGGATGAGGAGCATATGAGGAGCAGCAGAAAGGCTTTGGTTAAGATCACACTGAATTTCCTAAGCAGGATGAAACAGGAGGAGCTGGTTGAGCGTCTGCAGAGCAGTAAGAAGATTTCTACAGAGATTTAACCTGATGGAGAAATTATAAATTTATTTCAGTCAGAAGTGCAGAAAGAACAAATAATCTATTGAAAGGAATTGTTATGATGCTAATGATATTCTTTAACCTTTCAGAGCTTTTGGCTTCAGTTTGTCAACGTAAACTTAAATCCAGTCTGAAGCAGAGGTTCCAGTCTGTGTTTGAGGG
>NW_015151264.1:91373-92231 GCF_000732505.1 Cyprinodon variegatus | reverse complement strand
TACTTCAGGAAGAGGTTCAGAGGGAAGGAGCAGGCCAGCAGGATCATCTCCCACGTCAAGAGATCTAGAAGCCTTCAGACAATGTGCCACGTTCCAGTCTTCTGCTGGATCACTGCTACGGTTCTGGAGGATGTGTTGGAGACCAGAGAGGGAGGAGAGCTGCCCAACACCCTGACTGAGATGTACATCCACTTCCTGGTGGTTCAGACCAAAGTGAAGAAGGTCAAGTATGATGGAGGAGCTCAGACAGATCCTCACTGGAGTCCAGAGAGCAGGAAGATGATTGAGTCTCTGGGAAAACTGGCTTTTGATCAGCTGCTGAAAGGAAACCTGATCTTCTATGAATCAGACCTGACAGAGTGTGGCATCGATATCAGAGCAGCCTCAGTTTACTCAGGAGTGTTCACTCAGATCTTTAAAGAGGAGAGAGGGCTGTACCAGAACCAGGACAAGGTGTTCTGCTTCGTCCATCTGAGTGTTCAGGAGTTTCTGGCTGCTCTTCACGCCCATTGGACCTTCATCACTCGTGGAATCAACCTGATGGAAGAACACAAAAATAGTTCATTTTTATCTAAATTATCTAGGACAGAAAAAGGTCTCCATCAGAATGCTGTGGACAAGGCCTTACAGAGTCCAAATGGACACCTGGACTTGTTTCTCCGCTTCCTCCTGGGTCTTTCACTGCAGACCAATCAGACTCTCTTACAAGGCCTGATAACCAGGACACGAAGTATCTCACTGACTAATCAGGAAACAGTTCAGTACATCAAGGAGAAGATCAATGAGAATCTGTCTGCAGAGAAAATCCTCAATCTGTTCCACTGTCTGAATGAACTGAATGATCGTTCTCTGGTCCAG
>NW_015151264.1:85414-91112 GCF_000732505.1 Cyprinodon variegatus | reverse complement strand
CTCTGACCTTGGTCTTAGTGACATCAGGAGAAGATCTGGATGTGTTTGATCTGATGGAGTAATCTGCTTCAGAGGAGGCTCTTCTCAGGCTGCTGCCAGTGGTCAAAGCTTCAAACAAAGCTCTGTAAGTACCGACAAAATTTGGGTTTTTACGACAAATACTAAAACCAGGAAAGAGTGACTATTATCCCGATTAAACTTTTTGACTCTCAGTTATATAAAAATAGGTTTTAGATAAATAGTAGTTGATTTAATTTTTAATCTTCGCACAAATTGGTTTCTTTTATATTTGGGGAACATATTTACTTCTTTTTTTCTTCTATTGTTTTAAATACTGAATTATGTTCAACCTCGCTAGACCTAGAAACCGAAATTAAGTCACACGTTTAAGTTTGTAAGAAATTTTCATGTTAATATTATACCTCAGCTTATTTCTGTAAATGTGCTGAAGATCTGCTGTCCAAGTGTAATCCAAGTTGCAAATATGAAAAGTTGGTCCACATATCATTGAGATTAGAGGGGCTACCAGCTGCTGCTCTGGCAGCTCTGATTTTCAGAGTGCGTCAGACACATTTGATAAAATAGCTGCACCAATGTGTAAAAGTCAGTAAATAGTCTGTCACATCAATTGTTCAAGGAGCGCATGTTGAAACATAAAAAGGGATATTTCTCCGATATTTTTCCTAACTTCCACCATGTTCTTGCTGATGAATTTAGAAGGTTTAGAGACTGAACGTAGAGTTAGAGTTGCACATTCAACAGCAGGTAAAGCAGATAGTCAGATTATTTTATTGTAACGTGTTAAATGTCTAACCCAGAAAACACCTTATTTTGCAGGTTAAATACAGAGGAGAGTTTTTTGGGAATAGGATATGTGTTATTGGAAAAGAGATAGTAAATGTACTATATTCCAGAGTTAAACAAGAACTCTAATGTGTGAAGAAAACCAACCTCAAGCTTAATATGTTTGCTTTGCTTCATAAACATGACTCATACAGTTCTCCTTAATGGTAAACTGGATAAAACAAACAAGGAAATAATATAATAATAAATGGGTTTTGAAACTAACTAGAAAAAACCCCATCTTTTTTATAACAATTTATAACATTTTTAATATATCTTTATTTTCCATATGTTTTTGCATCCAATGGCTCACTAAGTTACATTTTAAGGTATTATTTAACCAGTGGATATTTGTAATGAGTATTTTATATGTTTTCTTATGTATTTTTTGGATATATTGATCCCCCATATTGCCCTGCGATGGACTGGCGACCTGTCCAGGGTGTACCCCGCCTCTCGCCTATTGACAGCTGGAGATAGGCACCAGCACCCCTCGCGACCCCACTCGGGACAAGCGTATAAGACAATGGATGGATGGATGGATGGATGGATGCATGATCCCCCATACTGGAGTAACTATATTGTAGTTAACTCTATGTTAGAAGTTAAAACACAAGTTTGGTATGACAATTTTGGTGCTTGAATGGTATTTCCATTTTTTAACAAGATCTGGCTGAACGTTACTTGGCTGCTCACAGAGAACCTTCAAAGTCAAGAGTAACTGTGGGGAGACCAAGGTTTGTGGAGGTAAAACCTCCAGATACAATTAATATTGACAACTTGGACTTGAGGGGTGGTAAGAAATCTGAACAATCCAGACTAAAGTCTAACCTCACTTGTTACTATTGTCAGCAGCCTGGTCACAAAGCTTCTTTATGTCCTTTAAGAAAACCTAAGTCAGTAGAGTTATGTGTGTTACCCTCCAAAGAATATTATTATTATAATTATGAACTTTCTGATGGTTTCATTCCACATCAACATCTGATAGATGTGATGATAAATGGCAAAGCTGTAAAAGCTCTTGCAGATATGGGTAGTTCACAAACTTTGGTGAAATCTTCTTTGTTGAACAATGTAATGCCTAACTTTAACAAGCTGGTAAACATTGTGTTCATGGATGTCAGAGTATCCAACTGCAGATGTCACCATTGAAGTTGAAAGCCAAGCTTTTATGGTGAATATTGGAGTTGTGAATCAGTTAGCATATGATGTTAACCTAGGGGAGGATTTACCAATCCTAGACAGTTTGGTTCAAGAAAAGTCTGTGTCATATTCCTGTGCTGTCATGACATGATCTATGAAAAAGGGCTTAGAACCTCTGCCAGATGCAGATGATTGTTTGTATGAAGGAGGAAGTAAAATCAGGAAATCAAAACGACAACGTAGACAGGAGAATAACAAAAAAAGCAGGTCAAAACTTCCTGAACCTACATTACCATTAATTCCATGTGTTGATCTCCAGTGGCAAATTCCAAAATAACTTTAAAGAGAGACAAGAAAATGATCCATCTCTGAAACCTCTCTTTGATAAAGCAAACAAAGATGGTGAAAAAGAGACTACTGTGGAGCTCAAAAGTTTAGCAGGAGAGCCTTTTATTATAAAGGACAAACTTTTGTATCTAGCAGACATTGATGAACCGAGACTTGTTCTACCAAAAGAATACCGTTCAGTAATTTTGCATTTGGGTCACACTATACCATGGTCGGGGCACCTAGGACAGGCAAAGACATACAATCGTGTTGCTCACCATTTTTATTGGCCAGGATTATATAAAGATGGGATTGAGTACTGCAAATCATGTCATGATTGTCAGTTAGTAGCCCCCACTAAAGTTTCAGACCGTGCCCAGTTGCAGACTTTACCAATAATGACTGTTCCTTATGAGAGAATCGCAATGGCTATTATAAATCCTTTATCTAAGATCAGTAATGGTCATAAATATGCAGTAGTTATCTGTGACTATGCAACCAAATATCCAGATGTTTTTCCATTGCGATCTCTCCAGGTCAAACACATTGTCCGGTGTTTGGTAGACCTTTTCTCCAGAGTTGGTATCCCAAAGGAGATTCTAACTGATCAAGGTACCAATTTCATGTCACAAGTGATGAAAACTCTTTATGATCAACTGGGAGTAAAAGATATTCGTACTACTCCATACAATACAGAAACTGATGGTTTGGTAGAATGATTTAATGGTACATTAAAACAAATTTTGAGAAAGTTGATTGATGAAACTGGGATAAATGGTTGCCTTTTCTTTTGTTTGCATACAGAGAAGTACCACAAGCCTCAACTGGTTTTTCTCCTTTTGAGTTGCTTTATGGGAGACACGTTAGAGGCCCTTTGGACATGCTGAAGGAGAACTGGATTGCTGGAGTGGCATCTGGATCCAGCAAAGTGTCTTCGCTAACAACAAACGTCATCTCCTACATACTGCAAATGAGAGACAAACTGGAAAAATACAGAGAACAAGTTAAAGACCATATGCAGAAAGCACAACATAAGCAGAAGGTGTGGTATGACAGACATGCCCATGAAAGAGAGCTGAAAATTAGCCAGAAAGTTTTATTACTTTTGCCCAGCGGACAAAGTAAGTTACTAGCTAAATGGCAAGGACCCTACACTGTGATTAAAAGAACGGGTCCAGTAACTTATGAAATTGCTTGTCCATAAAAACAAAAATTAAAGCAATTGTTTTACGTAAATCTTCTAAAGGAGTATGATGAAAGAAATGTTCCAGAAATGGATGTGAAGCAAACCCTGATGGTACAAGACATTCAGCCTGAAGACAGTGCCATGTTGAAGGATGGAGAAGCTGAAATGAGTCCATGCAGAAAATTGGCCAAATCTGAAGAGGCTCCAAAGCATCTGACTCCAGACCAGTGGCAACAGCTGGGTGATCTTTTCCATCACTGTTTGCAGATGTACCTGGGCGAACTGATGTCATAACATACCTTGAAAGACACAACACCTGTTCATCTTAAGCCTTACAGGATTCCCCAACAGATGATGGAACCACTGAAACAGGAGGTCCAGACAATGCTGGAAATGGGAGTGATAGAGCCATCAAGAAGCGAGTGATCAAATCCCATTGTGCTTGTTTCCAAGAAGGACTAAACTCCACCTCGCTTTTGTTCAGACTTAAGACAGTTGAACAGCATTTCTTGTTTTGATTCTTACCCCATGCCACGCATTGATGAGCTACTTGAAAGATTGGGGAAGGCCAAATATATCACAAACTTAGACTTATGTAAAGGTTACTGGCAAGTCCCTTTAGATCCATCCTGTAAAGAATACACTTCCTTTCATATTCCAGGAATGGGTTTATGCCATTATACTGTTTTACCCTTTGGTCTTCATGAGGCACCAGCTACCTTTCAAAGGTTGATGGACATTATCCTTAATGACTGTTCAAAGTTTGCTGCTGCCTACCTGGATGATGTTGTGGTATACAGTGAGACGTGGGAGGATCACCTACAACACCTTAAGGTTGTGATGGAAAAGATCCAGAAGGCTTGTCTCACTTTGAATGTAAACAAGTGTGCATGGGTGGAAGAAGTTAAATATCTGGGTTACCTTGTTGGCCATGGACAAATAAAGCCACAACTTGAAGAAAGTAAAATCCATTAAAACAATCCCTAGACCCCAAAAAAGAAGCAAGTGAGATAATTTTTGGGCTTAGTTGGGTGGTACAGGAGATTTATACCCCATTTCTCAACTTTAGCAGCCCCTTTGACTGAGTTAACAAAAAGATCTACTTCTAAAATCATGTGGAAGGATGACCATGAACATACATTCCAATCTTTAAAGAAATTGATCTGCCAAGCCCCTGTTTTGCAGATTCCTAACTTTTCCAAGCCATTTATTGTTCAAGTGGATGCTTCAAATATTGGTCTTGGAGCAGTGCTAGCTCAGGGAGAAGCTGGTGATGAAAAACCTGTCCTTTTCTTCAGTAAAAAGCTGTTTGACCGGGAGAAAAAGTACTCCACAGAAGAAAAGGATGGACTTGCGATAAAGTGGGCTTTGGACTCTTTAAAATATTATCTCCTAGGAAGGTAGTTTACTTTGCAAACTGACCATAGACCTCTGAAGTGGATGCACTCCAAGTAGCATCAGAATTCACATATATTCCGTTGGTGCCTTGCCCTTCAGCCATACCAGTTCACCATATAGCATTGTCCAGGTAAGAAAAATCTTATTGCTGACTACCTTTCACGTTTGCCTGAGTTTTGTGAACCAGATGGGGGAGGAAGTGAGTAAATGTTAAGAAGCAATAAGATTTTCTGTAATGTTCGGGTTCTAGAATGTGTGTGTACATGTTTCTTTTGTTTTTGAATTGTTTTTTTACCTTTTTAGGTGTTTCCTTTATAGAAGCCATATTGGAACCTTGCTAAGGAGGAGGCCCGCCTCAAACCCAGCTCTCTTATAGAGGGAGCCATGATGGCTGAACTTTGATTGGCTGTGGGTAAATTGAGAAGGCGGGGATAAAATTATATAGGTGGACTGCTGGCTGTAGTAAGGTGTCTGATGGGAAAGCTGCCATTTTGTTCTAAGTATAATCATGCTCGGATGAAAGAGACCTAATAAATCACCTTTTGTTTTTGCTCCCACCAACTTTGCTGATTTTTTTCCTTTCACACCACACCTCTCAGCGCAACACACATATAAAGCCTTAAATGGCCAAGCTCCATCTAATATCAGAGATCTCATAGTTCCTAACGGAGCACTTCGCTCTTAATCTGCAGGTTTACTAGTGGTTCCTAGAATTTCTAAAAGTAGAATGGGAGGCAGATCTTTTAGTTATCAGGCTCCTCTCCTATTGAACCAACTACCGTATTTTCACGACCATAAGGC
>NW_015151264.1:82468-83509 GCF_000732505.1 Cyprinodon variegatus | reverse complement strand
CTCCTCAATGAGGTGGTCTCAAAAGTCGCAGTTACAACACACATAGGGCGCACCGCACCATAGGGCGCACCGCACATTTTGAGGGGAAAAAAAGACGTTTAAGTGCGCCTTATAGTCGTGAAAATACGGTAAGTTGGGAGATGGGATATTTAGGAACCAGCACTTTGAACATTTATTTGAATATTAGCGCTCTTGCCTGTAGTTTGTTCCCCCTGTAAATTTTGATGCAGCTATAAAAATTGTTTCATATACCCCAGTAATGTCAAATATTTAAATAAAATACTTTTATCTCTTTTTTTCTTTTGTCACACAACATCAAAAATTGTGTGTTTCATCTGTTCTGTTTAATATGCATTTTTTTGTTTTATTAAATCATAGTTCTTCATTTCTATCTCTGTCTCTTCAGACTGAATGACTGTAACCTCTCAGAGAGAAGCTGTGAAGCTCTGGCCTCAGTTCTCAGCTCCCAGTCCTCTAATCTGAGAGAGATGGATCTGAGTAACAACAAGCTGCAGGGTTCTGGAGTGGAGCTGCTGTTTTCTGGACTGAAGAATCCAAACTGCAAACTGGAAACTTTCAGGTCTGAACATTGGTCCAAGTTACATTTGAGACCTTGTTTTATGATGTTGAATGTTAAACTTAGTGAGAATTGGAACATTTTTAAAGCAAATAAAAAAAATTGAAACTCTCAGTTCTGAAAGTTATTAATGCCTTTATTAGTTAGACAACATGGAATAAACCATTAAAGGACTAAATTAATGAAGATTTTTCCAAATCATACTTAACTCTCCATGTGTTGTTATTTTTGGTCACATTAATCCCGTCAGTTTCTTTAATGTTCAGATTTTGACTCATCAATACTCAGACTGATAAACTTGGAGTTTACTGTGTTGCCCAAAGGAAATAACATGTCAACTAGGAAAGATGAAATAGAACCCAAAACCTTTGAATTGCAAGACTGATAGTCGACCAATCTAGCTAGAACCATCCAATAAAAACTATTACAGGCTTGGAGGTGCAGTAGTTGGTATATTAAATGAA
>NW_015151264.1:81810-82133 GCF_000732505.1 Cyprinodon variegatus | reverse complement strand
TGGAGAGCAGATGTTCATCAGATGATGACATCACTGTTTGCTCATCATGTTTTAGTCTGTGTTTATCATCCAGATTGTCTGATTTTATTAGAACTGACTTTATTTCTCCTCTAATCACAGACTTGGTGGCTGTGAGCTCTCTGAGGCTGGATGTGAAGTTGTGGCCTCAGCTCTGAAGTCCAACCTTCATCTGACTGAAGTGGAAATAGAGACGATCAGTGGATATGGATTCTTAGTATCCTTTGGAGACTCTGAAATGAAGCTTGTGTGTGAGATACTGGAGAGTTCAATCTGCAAAGTGAAGAAACTGCAGTGAGTTTTCT
>NW_015151264.1:75274-78224 GCF_000732505.1 Cyprinodon variegatus | reverse complement strand
ATGATAAATAAGGCTATTAACCAGAAAGCTACACATTCCTTGTCTGTTTTACAACACAAAAAGCGCAAAAGTATCCTGGTAGAAAACAAAAATAAATAACAAAATCAGTGAAATGCAGCACTTTGGTCAAACAACGACAGTGGAGAAAAGACCTACCCCCGAACCCCCAGGTGACACTAGCTGCTAGAACGAGCAGCACACCTACACTAACAAACTGTATTACTCCCGTAACTAAACTAGCTTAGAACGTAAAGAAGCTCCTCCATCCCGCTTAGGTAGATTATAAACTAAAGCCCACCATAATAGTAATTTAGATTGTAATACCCGCATAGCTATAAAATACAAATTCAAATGAACACCAGTAACAAACCAACAATGAATTGTGACAATACTCACGCCGTAAAACTGAGGCAATTACTGAACTAAAATGCAGTGCTAAGAAGTATCATTCACGATTTCTTAAAGTCTTGAGCAAACTTCTCAGCCTCTGCGACCGAGCCGAGTGCGACGCGTGTACCGTCTGTATTGACAATCCGAAGCCGGGCAGGATACAGTAGCGAAGTTTTCAGTCCCAACCCGTACAGAACTGACATAACCGCTGCGTATTTCTTCCTTTGACTGACCACCTCGGGGCTGTAGTCCTCGTAGATTCTGAAAGGATTGTTTTGGTACATTAAAGTTCCCCTTTTCCTGGCCTCCCGGATCACTAGCTCCTTGTTTTGGTACCGATGAAAGCAAATAGTGACAGGCCGAGGCCTGCCACCAGAGCCTGGTTTGGGAGCCAGACTGCGGTACGCGCGGTCCAGTTCTGGAGGAGAAGGGAAAATGTCCCGTCCAAAAACATCCTGCAGTAATTGCGAAAAGAACTTGCATGGTTGTGGGCCTTCACTGTTTTCTGCTATGCCAATTAAACGGAATTTCCCCCTCCTACTTCTCCCTTCCAAATCAGTTAGCTTAGCCCTTAGCTTGGTGTTATCATCCTGAAGAGATGTGCAAAGATCTTCAACCATGGACAGACGTTGGATAAGCGACTCCGTATCGTGTTCAAGGGAATCCAAACGTTCGCCATGGCTGTTAACAGTTTGTTGGAGCCCGTCCAATTTGTTATTCACTTGATCAAATGCCTTTCTCATCTCGTCCAACAGGGCTGTCTTGAGGTCGGTTAGCGAGTGTGCTAGGTCAGCTTTGCTAATACTGCTANTAAAGTTGACACAGAAATGACAGAGCAAAAGGAAGTGGACACAAAAATAAAGACACTTGAAATGGAAATACTGAAATCAAGGGAGGAGCTGGACAAGATGGGAACAAAGCTGGACTTTATTGAGAACCAGTCAAGGAGGAATACCCTTGTTGTTGACGGCATTGCTGAAGAAAGAGGTGAAAGCTGGGACTCAACTGAGACGAAGATCCGAGATATGATTGAGAGTAAAATGGGATTGGATGGCCAAAAGATGGAAATTGAACGTGCTCACAGAGTGGGTCAATATCAAGAAGGGGGGAAACCTAGGCAGATAATTGTCAGACTCCAGCGCTTCAAGGATAAACAAGCCATTTTGTCTTCTGCAAAGAAGCTGAAAGGCACAAATATGTACATAAATGAAGACTTTTCTGAGGCCAGGCTGAAAAGGAGAAAGGAACTTCTGCCTAAGCTGAAAGATGCATGTGAAAGAGGAGACCACACCATCCTAAGATTTGACAAACGGATCATAAAGCCCAACACTGGAAAAGTTCAAATGCCAAGCTAAACGTATGTACAGATAACATCCAGCTGTGAGTTAGACTACATGTTCAATGAGTCATTCAATTTTTCGACTTAAATGTCTTACTTTAGCTCATTTAAACTTCTGCAGCTTGAGGAACAAAACTGACGACATAACTCCCATTTTGCAGGTAAATAATGTTCTAATTCTAGCCTTGTCTGAAACACATCTTCATTCGTCATTTACAGACACAGAATTAATGGTTTTTGGTTACATATTATTTAGAAGAGATAGAAACAAATATGGAGGTGGCGTAGCATTTTATATCATAGATGACATTCCAGTGAAAGTGAGAAATGATCTCATGTTGTACAGTATAGAAGCAATATGGGTAAAAGTTCATTTACCACACTTAAAACCTATACTAGCGGGTTGCTTATGCAGGCCTCTGAATGCCAATTCTCAATATCTTGATGAAATTTGTAATATGTTAGATGCAGCCTGCCACGAAAACAAAGAAATATTTATTTTAGGGGACTTAAATATAGATTGGTTTTCACCAAATTGCCCAATGCAAAAAACTTTGCTCTATGTCCGCATTATGTGGCCTTAAACAGATCATAACTCAGCCAACTAGAGTCTGCACGACTACACTGGGTAAATCTTCTATCTGTATAGACCATATATTCACAAATGTTTCAGACCAGTGCTCAAAGGCAGTTTCAGCATCAATTGGTTGTAGTGATCATAACTTTATAGGGGTCACAAGGAAAACAAAATTACCTAAAGATGGCAGAAGAGTAATCCAAAGAAGATAATTTAAATATTTCAATCAGGAGCAGTATATCAATGACATTCAAGCTGCTGACTGGTCAGGAGTCTGCACTGATGTTAACCCAGACTCAGCTCTAAACAGATTTATGGAAATATTAATGAAAATTGTTGATAAACATGACCCGTTGAGGAAAAGTACAGTTAGGAATAGAAGTGCACCATGGCTGGATGATGAATTGAAGGAATTGATGCGTATTAGGGATAGTGCTAAGACAAAAGCAGATAGTTCATGAATCAGTAGATAAAGAACACTACAAAGGTTTAAGAATTTATGTAGTTAAGCAAATAAAAAATAAAATAAAAAAGAATACTTTCAAAACAAGATTAAAGGAATAGTACACCCGATACACTACTGTTTATGCTCTAAAAACATTCTAAATGACTTCGTTTTGAGTAAATTCTGGACGCTACCCACT
>NW_015151264.1:70171-71090 GCF_000732505.1 Cyprinodon variegatus | reverse complement strand
TGTTGAAAATATTATAAAATCTTAACCAGATAGAAAGACATCAGGCATTGATTATTTAGGTTCAAGATTGTTCAGATTACCTGCTAAAACTTTGTCCTGTCCAATTTCTGATATATTCAACCAGAGCTTTACAGACTCCATATTTCCAGGTAAATGGAAGGAGTCCAAAATTACACCATTACCTAAAAATAAAAAAGCTGCTTTTACAGGACCAAACTGTCGACCTATTAGTGTACTTCCTCTAATGAGCAAGATTATGGAAAAAAATTGCATTCCAACAGAAGCAAAAATATTTCACCACCAATGGGCTCATTACTAATTTTAGAGAGTGTTATTCCACATGCACTGCTTTAACTCACATGACAGACTGGAAGAAATAGACTCGAACAGGTTAGTAGGGGCAGTAAAGTTAGATTTCAGTGCTGCTTTCGATCTGATTGACCATGCAATATAGTTGAAAAAACTAGAATGCTATGGATTTTCTCCCTCTGCTCTGTCATGGATGGGCAGCTACCTCTCAGAGAGGACGCAGAGAGTATTTTTCAATGATGAATACTCGTCCAGTAAAACACTTCATTGCGGATTACCACAAGGAAGCTGCCTTTTTCTACTCTTGTACTCTGTTTTTACAAATGATCTGCCCTGCACACTGGAGAATACAACTATAGTTATGTATGCAGATGACTCCACATTGTATTGTGCAGCACAAACATCTAACTGTGTGTCAAACTTACTTAATTATGATTTAGAAAAAGTGAACAGGTTGGTTTAAGAAAATAAATTGGAATTAAATATAGAAAAAACAACATTATCACTTTTAGAAGTAATCATAAATTAAAAAATGAAACCTCACTATGTTTGTTAGTCAACTGGCTAAAACTGAAGCAAGTAAAGGAAACTAAATTATTGGGAGTCATCT
>NW_015151264.1:59963-68687 GCF_000732505.1 Cyprinodon variegatus | reverse complement strand
TCTGCTCCTGGTGTGAAGCTACAGTCGGTGGCTTCCGGTGTTCCTGATGCGAAGCCGCAATGGGCGGCCTCTTCTGTTCCTGATCCGGAGCCGCAATCGGCAGCCTCCTGTGTCCCTGTGGAGCCACAATCGGTGGTTTCCTCTGCTCCTGATGCGAAGCCGCAATGGGCGGCCTCTTCAGTTCCTGACTCGGAACCGCAATCGGCGGCTTCCGGTTCTCCTGGGGTGGAGCCTCAATCGTCGGCCTCATCTGTTCCTGATCCGGAGCCGCAATTGGCAGCCTCCTGTGTTCCTGTGGAGCCACAATCGGTGGTCTCCTCTGTCCCTGTGGAGCCACAATCGGTGGTCTCCTCTGTCCCTGTGGAGCCACAATCGGTGGTGTCCTCTGCTCCTGGTGTGAAGCTACAGTCGGTGGCTTCCGGTGTTCCTGATGCGGAGCCACAATCGACGGCCTCCTCAGTTCCTGATGCGGAGCCGCAATCGACGGCCTCCTCAGTTCCTGATGCGGAGCCGCAATCGACGGCCTCCTCAGTTCCTGTTCCAGAGCCACAGTGGGTGACCAAGTCGGAGCCTGTTGCTGAGCTGCAGCAGCAGAGAGGGCGTCCTCTTCGGAGCTTCCTGCTGAAGCAGAGACGGCGTCTTCCTCGGTGCTTCCTGCAGCAGCAGAGACGGCGTCTTCCTCGGTGCTTCCTGCAGAACCAGAGACGACGTCTTCCTCGGTGCTTCCTGCTGAGGCAGAGACGGCGTCCTCCTCCAAGGCCCCTGCAGCTTCTGAGACGCCGGCCCCTCGGCCGGCCACCTGAGACTCTGCCCTGCTGTGTTTGGGGTCATTGTCCAGTTGAAATATAAATAATGGTCCAACTAAAGGCAAACTGGATGGAATAGCATGCAGCTTCAAGATTCTGTGGTAGACATGCTGATTCAGTATGCCTTCAATTTTTAATAAATCCTCAACAGTGTCACCAGCAAACCCCCTTCCGCACCATCACACCTCCTCCTCTATGCTTCACGATGGGAACCAGGCATGTGTCCATCCATTCACCTTTTCTGCGTCACACAAAGACACGATGGTTGGAACCAAAGATCTCAAATTTTGTCTCATCAGACCAAAGCACAGATTTCCACTGGTTTAATGTTCATTCCTTGTGTTCTTTAGTCTCTTCTGCTTGTTGCCTGTCCTTAGCAATGGTTTCCTAGCAGCTATTTTACCATGAAGGCCTGATTCACACAGTCTCCTCCTAAAAGTTGTTCTAGAGATGTGTCTGCTGCTAGAACTCTGTGTGGCATTGACCTGGTCTCTAATCTGAGCTGCTGTTAACCTGCGATTTCTGCTGGTGACTCAGATTAACTTATCCACCGCAGCAGGCAGGACTCTTGGTCTTCCTTTACTGGGGTGGTCCTCATGTGAGCCACTTTCTTTGAGGCGCTTGATGGTTTTTGCGACTGCACTTGGAAACACTTTCAAAGTTCTCCAATTTTTCGTACTGACTGACCTTCATTTCTTAAAGTAATGATGGCTGCTCGTTTTTCATCACTTAGCTGCTTTTTTCTTGCTATAATACAAATTCTAACAGTCTATTCAGTAGAACTATCAGCTGTGTATCCACCTGACTTCTGCACAACACAACTGATGGTCCCAACCACATTTATAAGTCAAGAAATCCCACTTATTGAACCTGACAGGGGACACCTGTGACGTGAAAACCATTTTAGGGCACTAGCTCTGGAAGCTCATCAAGAGAATGCCAAGAGTGTGTGAAGCAGTAATCAAAGCAAAAGGTGGCTACTTTGAAGAACCTAGAATATATGACATATTTTCAATTGTTTCACACTTTTTTGTTAAGTGTATAATTCCACACGTGTTAATTCATAGTTTTTAAGCCTTCAGTGTGAAACTGCAATTTTCATAGACATGAAAATAAAGAAAATTATTTGAATGAGAAGGTGTGTCCATACTTTTGTAAAATCTCTCTCTATATATATAATTATTTTAAAAAAATTTATTTACTTATTATATATATATAAATTTTCAACCATGCTTCAACATCATTAGTTTATTAAAAAATAAACTAATAAAACAGGCTTGGATAACTGGATAAGCAACTGGTGCTAATAGTAAAGGCCTGTGAACCACTGAACCAATTTGACATAACTGGCCAAAACTAGACAGCATGCTAGAATGACTTAATACAGTTTAGAGTTGTGACATCTGCTGGATTGCTGTGAGAACTACATCTAAACAGGTATCCTAATGTCCACATTAATTTATGCCAGAAGTAGTTTAATCCATAATAAGGGTGTTGCTAAAGATAATATGAAGAACTTAAATAAATATCTGACTTGTTATATTGTAATATGAAGTGTAGAATTAATTTAGAATAGTTAGATACACATAGATCTACAACAGACAGAGACTCAAATACACAGATGCCATGGTGGAAATATAAAGATATATAATCTACATCTTCAGAGGAAAAGACAGAGTCAAATATTGGGCACCCCGCCTTTTTGGAGACCAAAACACATGTTTGCTGCCCGAAAACTTAAACATACCTCATTGTATTAAAACTAACAGCCAGTACTTGTTACCTAGAACATGCTGGTGCAGGCGCGGCAGTCAAGCCTCTAGCAGAGCATATATTTGAATTGCTCAGGTTATGCGTTAATACAACATGTGTGCTCGATTTCAGAGGCTGCATCCTCCAAGGACCTGGTCTGGATCTTTTGTGGTCTGTGAGAATAAGGAGACCGGAAGAGTTTTGGCTGTGGATTCAAACTGTTCCAGCCTTCCCTATCTTTCACTGACTGTATGCTCTGTTGCCTAGCAACCGTGATAGCTGAAATAAAACGCAGGAAAAGAATTAATACCAAACTTCTCACTGCTGTTTCTTTTTATTTCTTTTCTTTATTCATTGTAGAGTGAACAAAGACTACACTCATGATAATACGGAGTGCAATAAAGGTGATAACCACCAGGAGCATGAAATAATAAAGCAAATGTAATAATATAGAAGGGATAGAAAGATATACGTAAATCTAAACAATGTATGTATAAAAATACATCTGCAAAATCCCTTATATTCAACAACAAAAAATAGTTAAGCAATTAAAAACCTAAAAGATAACTAAAAAAAGAAAAGAAAATCTATTTCATTGTGAATTAGATCATCAAATAAAGATATAAATATTGACAAGGAACAATCACTGAAAAAGAAAAAGAATATAAAATGTAAGGGGTAATTAAGAATGACATTTGGACAGGAAAGCATAGTCTGGTGATAGACATTTTCTTTAAGGACAAAGTGAGCATATATTTATTTCATTTTTAAATGCCATGATTGTAGGGAGAGTTAATGTAAGACGAATTTTGAAAAATTTTGACCATTTTTATTTTATTATTAATTATAAAATCTATTTATTTATCTTGTTCATTAATATCAAATGTCATTGCTGAGAAGGAGAGAAAACTTATGTTTAAGGATTAACAAATTAAACCAGTTAGGAAATGAGAATAAAAATGTTTGGTTTTTATTACAATAACAAAAAAAGATGTTTACTTCATTTCTCTTCTTGCTCACATAGATGACATTTGTCGACAGTGAATTTAAACCTGGAGCATATTAATTGGTTGGAAGGATAACTGTGCTCCAGTGCAACCATAAAAGAATACATTTGCTGTGATTTTACAGTCTTTACCCCTTACTCACCCCAAAAAATGTAAAATCAGTTTTAGTCAATTGCATATTTATTAAGAAATAAAAATTTTTAAACATACAGTAAATGTTAAGAACTTTACTAACCATCAAAAATAACTTTCTAGTCATAAACACATATAAAAAATGCAGAGGAATTGTGAAGAAACTAACAATTCAACCAGCTGTGTCATTCATATATCACGAGGATTCTACCAAAAGTGCATAAAATACAATAAATACTCCTACAAGCAGCTTTATTTCGTACAACCGTAAACTACTCCTCACGTATGCATTTAATGTTTTACATGCCCAAATAGATTACCAAGGGGCCCCAACGTATCACACACATTAGCGCTTCTTCGGTCGATCTCTTAAAGATGAGTAAAGAACTGGCTGACTGATCCATTTAAAAAAGCATTATGTCATGCATGAGAGGGATCACTTCCGCTTGCCTCAAAATCAGTTGTTCTGTTGTAAACCTTTCTTGAGCAGCTTTTTTACACTGGCTTTTTAGTTCTTCCACTATCTTATTCTCTGTTATTAAACCCCTTGTGTCATGGTTTGGTGGTGTTGGTAGAGGACCCAAATGCAGAGATGAGTTGGTTGAGATGAATTTAAGTGTTTTAATGGGTTTTCAGGTTCTGAGGCAGGAGGTAAAGAGGCTCAGAGGCAGGAGTCAAAAAGTCCAACAAAAATATCTTCAGAACCAGAATCTAGGAGACATCAGGGAAAAACCAAAACTAAGAACCAGGAAGAGACAAGGAAGGACGGCAGAGAACTGACCAGAGGTTTGATGAGATTTAAGACAAGGATCCAGCAAACAAAAACTGAAGAAGGAGGGTTTTTAAAGGGGACAGGACAAAGAGAGAGCTGACGAGGAAATTGGCAACAGGTGCTGGCAGAAAAGAGAAAACAGCAAGGGGGGACAGAGCAGAAAACAGAGCTAGGAATAGAGGACACAAGAGGGCAGCAGAGGACAACAAATGGAAAACCTGGAGGACAGGAACTAACAAGAAAACAACAAAATAATAATTAGACCCTAAAACAAGGAAAAAATTAAGTAAGACTGAATACTCTAAATAAACATAACAAAACCAAGACTGTGACACCTTGATGTCCATTGTTGTAAATATGCAAGAAACACTTTGTATTACATACACAGCCAATACAATGTGCAATCCCTTGCTCATGTAAAATTACATTAAAATACAGTATATCTATCTAGATATATCACAAGTATATCTATCTATCTATCTATCTATCTATCGGTCGGTCGGTCGGTCGGTCGGTCGGTCGGTCGGTCGGTCGGTCGGTCGGTAGGTAGGTAGGTAGGTAGGTAGGTAGGTAGGTATATTCCTACCTGCATATTTCATTTAAATTACACAGTCCAAATGCAAAAATAATCCAAATATTGTTTTATAATTAAGTGATCCACTGACAGGACAATTCTCATGGTTAGTAATATACATCCCCCTCTGATCATGCTCTTTGTGGATTATTCAGAAATATTTATTTGAATCGAGGTTTTAATTCAAAATTAGGATGGCTTTCTTGTCTTTTGTTTTCTTAACTTGTTTAATGTTTCAAAACTTCCTTGTTCATCAGCAGACTTGTAGATGTCATTGTCTCCAAGGCAGCGAATAACTTCTTCATATTTTTCATCTCCATCTTCCAAAACATTTCACTGATGCTTATATCCTCATATTCAGCAGATTCATCATCCATAGCATTGTGCTCTTGGCATTTATTATGTGCAAACAGTGCAGAGTTGTTGAACTTGAAATGAATCGGAAATCCAAAGTCATCTTTGGGACATGGAACATCAAATGCCATTAATGGTTGAAGAACTTGTGGTTTTCTTCCATCTGAAAAAGTGACCAGCATGATGAGGTTCTCTGCTATGTCTTTACCAAAAATGGATAGCACTGAGTTAAACACATATTTATGTGTTGCTGTTAGACATGTCAGACAGGCCTCAGTAACAAAGCCAATGGCATTTATCTCTGTGACTCCATCAGCTGAGCTAAAGATCCTTTGGATCTTTTTTGTGATCTCCTGGTCTGTTGATTTACCCCTGGTATTTCCAAAGCCTGGCGTATCTATAACGGTGAGAGAGTAAGGGATTTTAAACCCATCCTGGTGGTAGATTCGATACACAGTGACGTCTTGGGTCTGTGTGTAGGCTTGGCACCTTGAGGAATACTCATTAATTAATTTAAATCTGAAACTGTCCTTCCAATCTACACCAACAATGTAGTTGATCATCCCATCGATGAGGGCAGATTTCCCTGATCCGGTTGCTCCTAGGAGCATAATGGTGCGATTGGGTCTTAGACTTTCTTTACCAAACGTATACCTAGTACATCCATCTATGTCTACGTCATCATGTCTCAGGGGGAGTTGATAAACTGATGGGAAATTGGAGACTTGAGACTTTTTTTTGCTAATATTTTTCAGATAGTCAACAAGCAGTACACATTTCGACTTTGTGGTACAAGCTTTAACAATCTTGCTTTCTTTACTTCTGCCAGCTCCACCGCAGTCACATCTGACCCTGACTGCATATTCTGTTTCATGGTCAAGTCCTGAAATTATGGCATTTTCACTTCTTGACCTTGTTTGGTTCCAAAGGAGATCTTCTACATTTGAACTATTAGTTGTGTTTGCATATTCCACAATGTAGCTCAGTATCTGAACATCTGGCCCCAGCTTTGCAGGTTTCTCCCAACTTACTAAAATCTCAGATGATTGTGGTTCAACTTGACATTTTTCAGGAGGACTGCAGGGTAGAGTCTTAATTGGATTAGAGATTAAATTGGCTGGTCCTACCCCTGCGTAGGTTACTGCTCTGCATCTGAACAGGTACTCAGAGTTTGGCTTCAGGTGGCTCACTGTGATTTCTGCAGTTATTGATTCTATTTTTTGTTCCCATTCATTTTCTCCACTCACACAGTACTCAACAGAGTAGGAGGTGATGTGCTTTGCTCCAAATAAGGGTGGAGAAATGTTCAGGGTCACACTGGCATGGTTTATGTCAACTGCTGTCACACTTTCAGGTTTTGAAGGAGGCTCAAAATTCTCACTGATAGGGAAACAGTCTTTGTAAAGGTAAATGGTTGAGCCTTCATGTTTATTATCTGTTAAACCTACAGCCAGGAACTTTATGTTTGTGTTCTCTTGGTTGGCTTCTGCAAAATCCGTAAAGAGTTTTACTTTTGTTCTTATCTCATCTGTCAAGCTCCTTGAGAGATACCACTGTTCCTTTTCCACATCATAAGTATGGGACTCATCTGTCTCAGTTCTTCCTTTGAGGTAATTGAACATTGCAGAGAGGTATGGTTCATGTCTCTCCAGTGATGTGAAGACAAAACACAAAGCATGGTCTGCACTAAAAAGCTCCTCATGAAGGCTACTTTGTGATGGGATGATTTTGGTGTTTTTCATTTTCCTGGTAAAAGATTTAAGGATGTAAATTTCTCTGTCTTTACAGTCCATCCACTGATTGAGGTTTTTGCCATTGAAAGGTGAAGAAATCTTCATCTTCAAAACTTCTATAAGCTCAGATTCCTCCTCCCCTCCTCCTCGGATAGATGGAAGTTTCTTTGCTAATGTTTGTTGAAATCCAAGCCTGAACTCAGAGCACATATTTTTAAAATGTTTAAGTTTTTTACTTATCTGTGGAAACTGCTGTGTGGTGATGTTCCTTATTGCATCATTGCACCTTATTTCCAGCTCACCTAACTCCTCCAGGACACCTTGTACTTCTTGAATTAAACCTACACTTATCTCACGAACAAGTTTAGCAGCAGAAGAATCTAAAATTGTAAGAGGCAACAGCCAGACCTTGATTGGTACAGCATTTTCTCCACTGGCACCAAGCAACTTGGGCAGGCTTTGGTAGACTTCTACTGCATCCTGAAAGGTTGTTGGAGTTTTCTCCAGTAGAAAATCTCCATGGAATTTGCAAGAGAACTTTCGTATTTTTTCAATGTCCTTATCTTCCAGATTTAAAGAACCTTTACCTTCAATAGAAAGACATGGAATCTTCTCAATCATAACTTTTAAGTTGCCCTGGATGTCTTGATGACTTTCTGTATCCGATTTTTCTTGTTCAAAGACAAAAAATGCTTGAGCTCCATATAGAATGCCCGCGACCACATGTGTTGCTATTTTTTGGTCAAAAACATATGGATGTTTAACGTTGCCTCTTCCAAGATGATTCATTGACAGTGCTTGAAATTTTGTTGTGGTTTTGTATTTTAGGGTTACTCTGGCTTGATTCTTGGATGTTCTCTGATCATTGAGGTATTTTGCTGATCCTTCAACTTTAACCAGTCCACCCAAAAAACTTGCCTTTAATGAGGCTTCAACATTCAGGGCGGAAATTTTGTCCTCAATGGATTCTGAAGCAACTATCTCAAACTCACTGTTTGGTTGTGAATTTTCTGTTTTGTCCTTTTCCAAGCCATCACAGTCCCACAGTGTTAATCCTGTGGAAAATAAAAAAATAGAAAAAGAATTGAGAAAGAATTAAAATAAAGAATGAATTTCATTTGAATTTCAGAATCCCCAAATTACACATAAAAGCAAATTTGTAGTTAAATTGTGTTGCATAATAACCTTTTCATATTGTTAAACCAGTCAATAGGGGTGTCACAGTAGTGAATTATAGTGGTGTATTTCAGTATCTATCAACTTTAGATATCAAGCACATTGCTTTGAAGAAGATAATGGTGTGATCAAACCAATCCCTCACCAATTTTCTCAAAGATAAACTATAAATGCAATCGGTCTGAATGCTACGTGAAGGACAGGGAGTATGCCAGAAACCAAGAGCACACATTTTCAATTTGAGAGTAGGATTTCCTCTACTTGCACTAAAAACTTGTAATGCTTGCCTTTAAAACTTCTGATTTTTATTCTTAATAAAATCTTTGTTTCTGTTCTCAGATCTAATACTTCTTGCACAGATATTTTCTCCTCTCGTTTACTTCCTTCTCCTTGTGTGCAAATCAGTCTCTGCTTGAGT
>NW_015151264.1:47329-59756 GCF_000732505.1 Cyprinodon variegatus | reverse complement strand
AAGCATGCTTGTAACAACAGTGGAGGAAAACTTCCTTTTAACAGGGAGAAACCTCAAGCAAAACCAGGTTCGGTATCAAGCAGACAGAAGAAGACATACAGAAAGCAGCAAAAATACACAACTTAAAAGACCAAATACAAAAATGTTTTGTCTGCATTCAAAAGCAGATGGTTAAGAGATATCTGGGTTTGTAGGTCTTCAAGACATGTCTCTAGTCTATGTAAGGACTTAGTTTAATCAGGATCTATAGACAGATATAGAAAGAGTATCATTAGCTCCACAGTGGAGATTAATCCCAGTCTTGGTCCTAGTACTGATCCCTGTTGAACTCCACATAAGGAAGATTTATTATTAAGCTGATGCGACATGCTATAGCTTAAGTTAAAAAGAAAGATCATATTTCTCCTCCTTTCAGCCTCTCTTCATTGGCCTCCTGTTAAAATTTAGAACTTTAGATCCTTCTTACATATGAAATCTCAAATAACAAAGGTCCATCTTATATCAGAGACCTGATCATTCCATATGTTCCTAACAGAGCACTTTGCTCTCAATCTGCAGGTTTACTAGTGGTTCCTAGAAATCCTAAAAATAGAATGGGAGGCAGATCTTTTAGTTATCAGGCTCCTCTCCTGTGGAACCAACTACCAGTTTTAGTCCATGAGGCAGACACCCTGTCTACTTTTAAAGCTAGGCTTAAAACTTAATTTCCGGTAGATGGGCTCAGGTTATCCTGTGCTATCTCTATAGTTATGTTGCTATAGGCTTAGGCTGCAGGATGACATTTGGGAAACATTTTTTATCAGTCTTCTCTACCCTCCAGTTCTTCAGTACCTGTGAGTTAGACTCCCAACATAATGTTCTTTATAAATTTTCTCATAAATGTAGCTTTATCTGGTGTGGTCCTATTCGACTGTGAAACCATTTTGGACGGAAATATCAGCTGTGCGGCTGCCTTCAACCCCTTTGATCATAGATCAAAGGGCCTGTTTTTTATTGCTTAGTCCTTTTCTTCTCATTGACTTAAGACTGATTTATACTTTGAAACTAGGTCATCTGTGTAGGTCATCCCCGCCCCCTCCGCAGACACTCTGCTGCACCTCTCCCAACTTGTAGATGATCGCAGACAGGAGGCCTCTGATTGGTCAAATCTACATACGCACTACATTATGCGTCTCCTGTTTGCTACCTTGTTTGCTACCGCACCGGCTTGTTTTGTTTGTATGTCCGCCATTGCAGAAAACGACTCGTGAAGATGGACCAGCTAAAAGAGCGAGGTGCGTGGGAATGCTAGGACCCTTTTTCCACCTGTATCCCCGTTCTTTTTCACCCTCATGTCCCTCCATTGTCATGGGTCAAGATCAAAATTGAGCATAAATCAAAAATACGATAAGCTGCGACCCAATGCTGTGGGAGTATAACCAGCCCTTTAAGCCCTGTTTACACTACACTCTGAAAACCAATCCGTGCTGAGCTTGGATCAGTTAACCATGCTGAGCTTGGTTCCTTAGGACCATTTACACGCCATGCTAGCACGGTTCCTCGCCTCCTAGTGGCAATATACGGTACTACTGCTCTCTAGAGTAAACAAGCAAACCTGGAAGTTGTTTTGTTATCATTGTGATATTTCATTGTTTGCGCAGAGTCAGGCGACAAATTGGTCCTTTGGAACTACAGACCCATCTCAGACTTCCCCTTCATCAGTAAGAGTATTAAAAAAGTTGTGTTTCATCAGTTAAATGCCTTCTTAACAATGACAAACTGCTTTGATGGCTTCCAATCAAGTTTCCGTGTCAACCACTGTTCAGAGACTGTCCTGATTAAGGTGTTCAATGATATCTGTATAGATTCAGATGGTGGACAAACCACTGTGTTAATATTATTGGATCTCAGTGCAGCGTTTGATGATGCTGATCACTCGATTTTATTGAACATCTGGAGACCTGAATTGGCATTTCTGGTACAGCACTGGACTGGTTTAAATCCTATATGAAGGATAGGGAAATCTTTTGAACCTTGTTAATCAGTCTCTTTCCTCTGAAGGTGATCTAGAAAGCAGAATGCTGAAACTCCTGTTATATTGTGCTGACCATTTTGGACTCTGTCCTCTTGACATATCTTTTGTAAAATGGTAGATGTATCTTCTTAGCTTTATCTGTTCTCATGCATGATTGTGCATGTGGGTTAGGACATTATTACCCAACATGACATTATCACACTTTGTCACTAAAGCCTTGCATATAGCCTATTTTAGAGAAACACAAAATTCACACTCTATATATAGGAAACAGAAATTGGACCAGGAATAAAATCAAATGTGTCAAGAGCTCAGCAGTGATGCTGGTCTGATTCTTCACAAAGCACACATGCTCAGCTCCGCCCCATTCTCATTTCTATTCATCTAATCCACCTACACCTTTTGGTATATAACCAGCCTTCAGACATCCGTGCCAGATTATTTTGAGCCATTGGTGAAATCTATTCCAGCATTTTGATTCCTGACTTTTTGACCGCTTGCCTGACCTGACCTGTCCCTGTTTCTGAGCCTGCCTGATCCCTGTCTAATGTGACTGTCTGCCTGTTCTGCCTGACCCTGATCTGTTTGTCTGCCTGCCCGTTGCCTAACCTGGAACTGTTTCTCGACCTTATCCTGGATTTCCCTCTGGTGCTTCATTAGACTTCTAACCACCTGGCTCTGAACCTGGACTTTGCTCCTGATTACGGATTTTGGTTTGTCCTCCTGTTCCTCCTGCCTACTATTGTCTTTGCGGTTCTGATCCTCTGCCTGACAGCAGAGTTATTCTCTGGAACTTCCTAACCAGTGATACCAACATCAGCGCTACTGTCAACCGGCTCTAACTAAACTTAGTGGTTCTTCCCAAGACTGGAAATAAGAGAAAGTTAAGGACTACTACATTTGTGATTGATGCACATTGTAAAGCTAACTTGGTCACTAATCTTCTGTCTCCATATCCAGAGGTTCCTGCCCTAGTCACTGACAATGTTTTAAGCTTTTACACTGGTTGTTTGGTTTGAACACTGGGTCGATCTGGTCTTATCAATACAAAATGCACAGTAAAGTGCCCAAATCATGTCTGAATATGCAAGACCAAGACTATGTTCACACAGCAGGCAAATGCAAAACAAATCTAAGCAATATACCCATATGCAACTCATATCTGTTTTTATTTTCTATTTTTTGCAAGCCTGACTCATCCAATTTATGGACAATTTGGACTTCAGCTACTTCCACATGTTTCATAATAAATCAGAAACGTATCCAATAGTTTTGCAATCATAACAGGTATGAGGTCTACTCACTTCCATGCAGGATAGGCAGTCAATGACTGCTCAAATAAAAGGAATATTTGTGTACATTTTTCTTACCTGCCCCCATTGTGTGTTTATAATGTAGTCATGATAGCCCCCACTGCTAAACATTTCAGTAATAACGAAGATGCTGGCACCAACTATTACATTTATTTTTCAGCTTCTTAAAGATTTATTTGTTCCACTTTGATGTCAAACCTCATGGAAACAAAATAATGTTATTCTTTACCAGGAATAAGTATGTCTTGGCGGCGGTCATACAGCATCCCAAGGCTAAACGGTCTGCCAAGTGTGGCCATCTCTAACATCTTCTCAGAGCCCATCTTGTTATCTGGATCAAAAAAGGTTCAGAGAAGATTCAGAAAAAATCTGGAAACTACAAACTTTTAGTAATATCAAACAAAGCAGTATTACCATCACTACTACTAATAATAATAGTAATAATAATAATCATAAAGATAACATTAAAAACACCATTAAGGAAGCGAGAAAAGAAGAAAAGAAATTATGAGGGTGGAAAGAACCAATGACATCAAAATAAGGTTGTCACTGTAAAAATCTATAAGAAAGAAAAATATTTTTTATTACTGAACATATTTTTTATAATTTTTTGGCAACAATATGTACATGACATTAAAAGAAATATATATATATGTGTTGTTTTTTTTTACAATTTTAAATTTAAATGTAATCTTTAAAACTACAAATCTGTCATTCTTCTCAAGAAGAAGAATAATAACTTGCAGCTGTATTTATCTTCTGTAGGAAAAAAAAATACAGAGTAAAAAAGTCTAGGTATACTTACTGCAGAAATGTTTCTGAGGTCTAAAAGAGCAGTTTCATTCTCATACTTATATTCTCAGTGAGGGAGACACACCTCCTCATGTTTATTCAGTTCTTGAAAACAGACCATTTCCCAGAAATGGTGTGACCATCAGGAGGATCTGCACAACAACCTACCAATAATCTTTCATTATTGTTACAATATATGATGGATGTCTGTTATAAACGTAGTAAAATATGGACCAAAATGATGGTCTGGATAAATTTAAAATGTACTAACTAACACTAAGAGACAAAATACTTTTTCTTTGTAAATTCTGCCTTCGCCTGGATGGATTTGGCCAAAACGCTTTCCTTAAATATAAATATCACAAAAGTCTTTTGTCTAGCAGGGGATATATGGCAGATTTCATTGAGTAGGCAGCATAAAACTAATGAAAAATAAGCATAACATTGCAAAGAGCAAAGCATATAAAAAAGTAAAAAACAGCAAAGACATACTGAGATAAAAAGAATCAGTGAAAATAAAGTAAACTTTTTGGGTCACAGATATGAGTTTGCAGTTATTTTTATAGCATCATTGTGGTGGTTTTATAATATGTGAATCAGACGATCCCATGTTGAACTATAACATAATGCTTAACTTGCAGAATGAGGTTTACTTTAAAGGCTTTACAGTCACTGCTGATAACAGATAAGGCACCCACTCAGCACTTAGTAATCACACCCTGATTCATTTAAACATTTATGTTGTTCTGATAGTTTCTGTTTTAGTAGATTAATCAAAGTACAGAGATCTTGGAAATGTAATTCATTGTGCCATGGTGGGGAAATTCAGAAAAACTATACAATCTTTTAAAATTGCAAAAACCGGAGCATCTTAAGGTAGCAGGAAGTGAAAAATTGGTGTCTTGGCCAAACTACACAGCTATGAGAGAAAAACTACAACTTATTCACACCTGTTTGTGTTTGCAATAAATTTCACCAGTTTGTTTTTGGCCGCAGGTGGAGAAGAACATGTGCTGGCTAATGAAGTGAAGCAGCCATCAACTCTTTAGGGACACTAGGTTTGCATACCTCAGGGAAGAGGCCAGCAGTGCCAAAATACCTCTCTGAGAGCATGAAAGCATCCCTGGGATGAAGGAACAAACAGGCTGCCACAGAGAGCAGCTTGCATTTCCTCCATGATAGTTGCTGTAATGTGGATTCTCAGAAAAAGATCCTGCTTGTTTGGCTGTACAGCCTGCTCTGTGGCCTCTGCATAGGAAGTTAGCTAAATGTACGGTACCAGCTCCTTATTGTCCCCAATCTCACCTTGGATGTCAGACAGGGGTCATCTCAGTTTAAGACTCTTCTTAAAAACACCTTTCCTGAGGCATTTTGTACATCCTGAGAGCTTCACCCTATTCTTATGTTTTCAGCATCTTTTTTGATTACTTTTAATCATAATTATTTTAAAGGGAAAGTTCGGTCAGCAAGGAATAATCAATGGGTCATTATCCATACCTAAAACTAATATGTACCCAGTGATTTAATTAATTCAGCTTTAATTAGTAAAAAAAAATAAAGACAATAATTTTCGTCCCAATCATATTTTGCCCAAATATAGTGACATCTCACTCCTGACATCTTCCGGCAGTGACGTCACGGTGCGGTAAGCCTTACTTTACTAGCAAAATCAATAGGAGCTACTAGACACATTGCAATCAACAACAATTATTTTAGATTTCCAAGAGAAATATCAGCTGTGCTGCTGCCATCAACACCCTTGTTTATAGATGTTGGAGATCGGCCTGTTTTCCAGTGTAGTCCTGTTTCTCTCACTGTGACTGGCTGGATGTGCTCTCTTCATCCTCTGACATGGGAGCTGGCTCGGAGCTCGTCTGCCTGGCTGTGTGTTTCCTGGACGGGGCCGCCTTTTACAGTTGCTTTTTGTATCTCTGCTTCTGTCTCCTTGAACCCCAGTCGGCCTCAGCAGATGGCCGCTCACACTGAGCCTGGTTCTGCTGGAGGTTTCTTCCTGTTAAAAGGGAATTTTTCCTCTCCACTGTCACTACATGCATGCTTAGTGTGAGGGATTGCTTTGGAATCAATGAGTCGATGCAATCAACTGGTTTTCCTTAGATAGAAAACTTTGAATATATTTGACTGTATGATCTGGTTGAACTGTAAAGTGCCTTGAGATGACATTTGCTGTGAATTGGCGCTATATAAATAAACTGAATTTAATTGAATTTCCCTGTTTAATTATAATTTTATAAAATTTCTACAAAAGTCCAGAACTTCCGGTGTGAATCAATGTTGTTTGTATTCACAGGCTGAACCTTTGCCTGAGCAGATAGTGTAAGCATGCAGTAAATTTAAAGCAGAGCATTTTCATAGATATAAAAAATAGCTGAATGTGTATTTGAGTAGCAGTTTTTATTAATTAATGTAAGACACCAATGAATCAATGTTCTAAAAAGTAATTTCAATGAAAATCTTTCTATAGATTTCATGAGTTCTTAGTACTGCTACAGGTTTTTTATGCCTTTTTAACATAATTACTACTAGCTTACAGTTCATGTGGTAATAAAACATGCAAAAAGCCCTTACTGTACAAGTTGATTGTTCACTAATTGTGGGCAATCTCAACGCTGTATGATATTCCAGAGTCCATGGACCCAGTTAAATTGCCCCATAGTGAAAGTTTTAATCTGGTGCAATCTCCAACTTGGTCTCATTACTATTTAACCCTTCTTCCATATATGGACCCTTCTCCATATACGTATGTATATAAAATGAAGGCATGTTCTTCAAGCTCTATTTGAACTCCTCACTTTCTGTTGCACAGCAATCTGAGTGGTAGGTATCTATACTGTGTGGAACATATTTGAATTATTTCTCTTGTTGAATCATGTCTCCTCTGATGTTTTTAGAGAACTTATCCAGAGCCAAAAAAGAGAAATTAAACTAACGGACTAAGCTGCGCCAGGAAAAGGTTTGTACCAGTTTATCTTCATTTTCCCTTTATCAGCATTGTGAAAACATGTGCACAGTTGTCCATTTTCTTCCCTAAATATGTCCTGTGTAATGCCACTCAAACAGCCTCAATACTCTTACTTAAACTCTAAGTTAAAACAAAGCTGCTAACAAGCTGCTGAGATTTTTTTTTCCCTGTCCTTTACAATGAGACAGTCGCTGTAATCATTTGGAAAGGTTTAAACCATGCTTGGATAGTATTTTATTTTCAGTTAATTGCAAGGTCCAACAGCTCAAATTTATAATTATATCTGCTATTTTGTTTCATAAAACGTCCCAAAAAACAGATTGAGGTATTTGAAGAGTAACTCTTATGTGATCTCAACTGTGAATTAAGACTGTAACTGGTCATTTGTTTTAGCAGATTTGAATGCTTTAATGCTATATTTCTCCACCATGAAAATACCTTACCAGGTGTCTTGATAAGTCTAGACAATATTTGTTTTGACTATCCTGAAAAAATACAGAAAACTGAGTGCATTGACATAAGAAATGAAAGGGTTTGCCCTTACCTGGAAGTCTTAACTGATTGTTTTTATTTGAAACTGTTCATATTATGTCATTCAAAAGATTCTTGTCCCAATAAAAACTGGAGGAATAACCATAATACCTCTTAAAGTCGTAGGGAAGTCATATTTAAATGTCATATCATTCTGGCTTAAAGATGTATATCAATGTACTCTTTATCAGATTTTTTTGTCCGAAAAGTTATAAAATTTTAATTAAAAAAAAAACCCCTGTCTTAACATCTGTGGGGAGTTTTTTTTTGTTATCTTATGCAGGCCAGTTAGTTATACTGCAGCCTGTACACCTAAATTCGGCCAATCATACTGTATATCAAAGGTCATCTGTCAATCAATTGGTCATAGCTCTTGATTCATATGTCGCAGATTATATACGCAACTGTTGAAATAAGAATAATTTCCTTTACCATTGAGTTCCATCCCAGGGTTTACAGGTATGGACGTCTGTGTCAGGCATAGAGCTAACAGAACTGGCAGCATTGCGAGGCAAGGGCTCAAACATGTACTGTATAGCTGTAAGCAATGGCCTAACAACACAACAATAGGCCCGTAAGCAAAATTATCTGGTTGGGCCCCATATGAAGTACAACACCCCCTGCCGCCACTGTTGCCGCCGCCGCTGCCATAGACAGCCGACCCAAAATGTGCCCCATACATACACACTTCATCATTTCATCATTCTTCACTTTCACTAGACATGGATATACTTTAGTATATTCTGCTGTAAAATTAGTCTTATCAGACTACCTTGAGTTTCACAGCTCACCTCCTCACCTACACCCTCTCCATTCATCACCTGGTCACAATCTTTACTCAATGCAGCAGCAGCAACGTCCACCTCTCTCTCTCTCTTTGGTTCTTTGAAAGAACGTGTTTATTTTGGGAAGTATTTTCCGTTCTTCCAGCAGCTCTTCTATGCTTTTTCTTTTCCGGAATCCACTTAAGTACCTCATTTTGGTATCCATTGTCACTAACACATTGTACGTAACGGTTATGGTTTTAATCTACGCTCTGGATTACCCATAATTCCAATTAGTATTGTAAAAATAAAATACTCAAATACATCACTCTTTTAAGATCTTTATTGCAGTTTGAAACATATTATATGAGTGTATTTTTTACCAACCGTCTAATGAACTATCCACAGTTATTAACATAGTAATTAAAAATACCACTGTCTGCTTTACTATTGGTGTCGTGTCTAAACTGCTTATCATCATGTTTAAATCTGCCATGTGTTGGGGTATAAATAAGGTCAGTCACTTCAGTATCAGGTGGGTTTAAGAGGAATTTTTCGCACCATTACATCTGCAAAGAGACGTCGTAGTCCACAATTGCGTAGGGGTCCAACTAGGTTTAAGTGACGGGGCCCCTAAGCAACTGCAGTCTCTGCTTACCGATAGCTACGCCATTGGCTATAAGCCTTGTACTCCAAACGAAGCTTCAGCCTCTTCCACGACTTTGTCCCTGCTTTCCACCTCTAAATAAAAAATGTATGACAGAGGAGACTCATCCACAACCTCCGACACAAAACTCTTCTCCTCTTGCATGCTTCTGCTGTCCATAGCGTTCCTTGACAGTGTTGCTTCTAAGTCACCAATTTAGTGCTACTTGGTCCCAATGGAATTTCCCATTGGGAACCTACTAGCACTAAGTTGCTACTGGTTAGCAAGATGCTTCCGAGACACCAGCCACAACCAAACTTACTTGCGAACTTTCCGCCACGACAATCCAGCCCCTTCATAAATGACCAATCTCATTCACTTTATTCACTCGTGTAAAGTTGGGCACCACTCAGGAGAATTCGGAAATGCAACGGAACAGCCACTTCCCTACGACTTTAAAATTATTATGCCATGTTAGAAAAAGTAGCATTGCTTTATGACTGTCTACTTTAAGAATGTTTGTAGCACTACATTTATATGCATGTATGTATTGAACTGTTAGAGTTTTAATTGTCTCTCTCTGGTTCTTCTTGCAGTATTGGCTGTGGAAAATAGCCCCACACTGAAAAACCTCTTTCCCATTGTCTTCTTCTTGAAACTTTATCTGCAGCCCACCATGAACGACATTTATTCTGGAAAGCCCGAGAGCCCAAAAAGGCTTTCTGATGAACTAAAATCTGAGAGCAAATTAATAGAACATGCTGGACAAATGCAAGTTTATAGCATTCCTCTGAAGGAGCAGGAAGTCAAAATAAATGGGTGCAAGTTCTTCAGTTTTGGAGAACTCAGCAAAGTTGGTGGCAAAAAGCAAAGTCGTACCATCCTGGTCCTTGGAGCCACAGGTGCTGGGAAGTCCACTCTCATCAATGGGATGATCAATCACATTCTAGGTGTGAAATGGGAAGACTCATATCGGTTTAAGTTGGTGGATGAAGATGACACGAAATCCCAAGCTCACAGTCAGACATCTGAGGTGGTTGTGTACAAACTAAACCACAGGGAGGGATTTGAGGTTCCCTTCTCTCTGACCATTATAGACACACCAGGCTTTGGAGACACCAGAGGCATAGACAGAGACAGGGAGATCACAGAGCAGCTGCATAACCTCTTTTCTGATAAGGATGGCGTCAGTGAAATTAATGCCGTGTGTTTTGTAGCTCAGGCGGCTTTAGCCCGTCTCACATCAACACAGAAATACGTCTTTGACTCCATCCTGTCAATCTTTGGTAAAGATGTAGCAGAAAACATCAGGGTCCTAGTGACCTTTGCAGATGGTCAGAAGCCACCAGTTCTATCTGGTATAACAGAATCAGGCGTCCCGTGTCCCAAAAGTAAAGATGGCCTGCCTGTTCACTTCAAGTTCAACAACTCTGCTCTGTTTGCTGACAATACAACCTCTGAAGCAGATGCTCAAAGTGAGGATGATGAAGAAAACTTTAATCAGATGTTTTGGAACATGGGAACGAAAAGCATGAAAAGGTTTTTTGCTGCTCTGAATCAGATAGAAACCAAAAGTTTGATTCTGACAAATGAGGTCCTGATAGAAAGAAAAGAGCTGGAGATTTCAGTTGAGAATCTGCAGGTTCAGGTTAACCTTGGTTTGGCCAAAATGGAGATGATCAGGGAGACAAGACACAAAATTAAAGACCACGAAGCAGACATAAGTAGGAATCAAAACTTTGAGGTAACCATACCCGTGAAAAGATATAAAAAGGTTAATATCTCTGGTTCTGGGAACTGCAGCACCAACTGTATGAACTGTAATGTCACCTGTCATTCTCCTTGTACGATGAGTTCTGACAGAAAACGATGTTTTGTGATGGACAGGAGTGAAAAATGTACCACGTGTCCAATGAAATGCCACTACACACAACATTTGTATGAAGAGTACATCTGGAAATTAGTTGATGATTTCGAAACACAGACAGTGAAAGAGATGTTGGATAACTACAACAAAGCCGCTGGAGAGAAGATGACTGTTGAAGGTCTGCTGTCGGAACTAAAGGCTGAATACAGTCTCATGCAGAAAGAAGTAGAAAAATTGATTGAAAAGTCAGCAACGTGTCTGAACAGACTGAAAGAGATAGCCCTGAAGCCCAATCCTCTCTCCACTCCAGAGTACATTGAGATGCTCATTGAAGGAGAGAAACAGGAGGCCAAACCAGGCTGGAAGCAACGGGTCGATTCACTGATGAAAATGAAGGATAAAGCAGAGTTCATGGCTAAAGTGGAGAAAGGAGAAAAACGTCTTCTTCAACAAGTGTCGCTTGACGTGACGTCTTAATTCAACAAACACGCCAGTACAGCCAGTACGGTCCAACTACAGCTTGGATAACTTTGTTAATTATTCTGTCTGAAAACAGCATTGAAATCCTGTATTTAATCTTCCAACCTCAGTGTTGTATAACCACATTTTATGAAGCCAGAATTAACTTAAACAAAGAAATTTGTTTTAAATAAAAATATTCAAAATGTCTCTGACTGAATGCTTAAAACTTATCTTTGCATTAAACTATTTTTAGCAGCACAGCAGCACCACAGGGGATGGTACTCTCTCCATTCCTTTCTACTCTGTACTCTCTGACTTCCAGTACCAGACAGATTCCTGTCATCTGCAGAAATACTCAGATGACTCTGTAGTCATTGTGTGATTTAAAGATGGACAAGAAGCTGAGTACAGAGAGCTGTCAAACCGCTTTGTGGCATGGTGTGGAAACAATCATCTGTTCCTGAAAGTCAACAAAGGGATAAAAGGGAGATGATTGTAGATTTCAGGAGAAACAGGAACAAGTTGAAACCTACTAACATCATAGGAGAAGAAGTAGAGGTTGTTGAGGAGTATAAATACCTTGGTGTTTACCTGGACAACAAACTAGACTGCAGATACAACGGTTAAGGCGTCTAGAAGAAGGGACAAAGCAGACCAGACTATACCTTCTAAGGATGCATAGGTCCTTCAACATTTGCAGTAAGATGCTGCATATCATCTATAGGTCTGTTCTGGAGAGTTTTATCTCTTCTTCCATCCAACAGTATTAGAGCTAATGACAGGAACCTCGAACAGGAACAAGAAACTAAATAACCTACTTTCTGAGCATTCCTGCTTGCTCTACTTGAAGTCACTTGCTTTTAGATATTCTGTCATTCTTCTGTTTCTCTGTTCAATATGAAACTCATAAATTTAATCCTAACTGGCTTCTTCTTATTCGGTACAATTGTTTGCATAGATCACTTTTTTATAACTCCATTTCTTTTTTCTAGCTGCCCTTTCATTAATTTGCCTTTTATTTTTCTTGTGCCTTTTCACCCGTCATTCTTCTTCCTCGG
>NW_015151264.1:45052-46396 GCF_000732505.1 Cyprinodon variegatus | reverse complement strand
ATATATATATATATATATATATATATACATATACATATATATATATTTTTTTTTTACAACAAATGGAAGAAAATAGTTCTTTTCCATCCTTGATGCAATATGTACAAAAGGGTTTTTGTGTCACATAGTCCACTTTTTAACTCCTGTTGTATGATAGAAGCAGCTCAGTTTTTATTGGCTGAACCAAATTAAGCAGTTAAATAAACATCTTAAGACATATAACCGAGAAATGTGTTTTGTTTTAAACTGGGTGTTTATAGCTCTCTGGAACAGAGTTTTCATGTTCTCCCTGTGTATGTGTGAGTTATCTCTGGGTACCCAGGCTTCCTACCATAGTCCAAAAAAACTGTTTGATTGATTGGTGGGTGTAAATAGCTTTGGAAATATTAAGGTAAAATAGCCTTGGTTGGATTCGGCACGTTTGGTAAGAGGTATCCCAAACTTGAAAATTTGCAAACTTAACAAAGAAGACCTTTAAATTTCAAATAAGGAGTTGTATTTTATTTTTTTTTTATTGCTAGGATGAAAAAATAAGTTGTATAAAAATAAATATTTATATCAACCATTTAAATATGATACAAGAGCCTCTAAAAAAAGTAAAATCAAAATTCATGCAGTCTGGAAAAGTGTGGAATTTTATTTAGGATTTTTTTTTTTTTTTTATACCTCCTTCAGCATGAAAACTATTATATTCAGATATGTTGGACTTTTGGGTAATATTGATTTACTTTTTGTTGGGAGGTTGTGTTAGTCTGTCTGTTGATCTTTCATTGATTCATTCATTCATTCATTTATTCAATCATTTATTCATTCATTTATTCAATCATTTATTCATTCATGCATTCATTAATTTATTCATCCATCCAGACATTTTGGGGGGGGGGGACAGAAAAGGGAAAAAAAAAGAACTGACAAAGCTTGAAAGTAAACCTTTGTTAATAATTTCTAAAACTGTAAAGATATAACCAGGAACTAGAGTAGGCCGCTTGAAATTGTTCTGTTGCAGGTCAGCCAGAAGCAGCTAACTAAACTGTACTTATATCGCTCCAATTCACAACACATTTTATCTCAAGCACTTTAGAGACAATTCAATCAAATCATAAAGTCAGATTGGTTCAAAGTTTCTTTTTCAGGAAAACCATCTGATTGCATCGATTTAGTGCCTTAACAGAAATCCCTAATACTGAACATGCATGCAGCGACAGTGGAGAGGAAATACTCTCTTTTAACATTATTTTCAACAGAGCATATCTATCTATCTATCTATCTATCTATCTATCCATCTATCTATCTATCTATCTATCTATCTATCTATCTATCTATCTATCTATCTATCTATCTATC
>NW_015151264.1:41409-41966 GCF_000732505.1 Cyprinodon variegatus | reverse complement strand
AATTTGACTGTATGATCTGGTTGAACTGTAAAGTGCCTTGAGATGACATGTGTTGTGAATTTGGCGCTATATAAATAAACTGAATTGAATTGAACTTTGACACACACTTGCTGTTTCATAGCATCAGTAGCTCACTATGATTTCTAATAGATTACTGTCATTTATGGTAAAAAAATAATAGGAACATCACATTGCATAGTCAGTATGACATCCATGAAGTCTATAATAATGTAACATATTATACAAATCATTCAAAATAAAATTTGTGTTAATGGAGAATAATAGTACTTAAGTCATATATTACCCCGCACAAACACACACACATACACACACTATCTCAGGATGTGTTAAAAGTGCTAAATTCATGATGTACATGTAATATACATGTATTGATAACATTGTTATGTAATTACTTTACAGGCAAGTTCATGCTGCTACTCCATAAAAGTGGGGAGTACCAAGATGGCGACAGGTGACAGTTTCCATTTTTTTGGTCTATCAGCAATCCAGTAAATAAAAAGAGATAAGTGGGTGTATCCATAGACGTTATATACTTA
>NW_015151264.1:35272-39365 GCF_000732505.1 Cyprinodon variegatus | reverse complement strand
CTCTCCTCCTCCAGCTCTCCCTGTCTCCGTGGTGTGTTCTGCATTTGGGTTTGACCCCCATACCCAACATGACACATATACATACATATATATATATATATATATATATACATATATACACACACATATATATATATGAATGACACACATTCACTAATTAAAGAACAAATGTTCACATAGGGATAAGTAATGATAAAAACAAAACATTGTTTGAAAAATTGTCTTGGAGGAAGATAGGACAAAAAGCCTTTAGTTAGAGACGATTACAACAAATTTTCCACTATGGATCATAATACTCATTATCAAAGAGCAATCGTTTAAAATACTGAATAATATACTATACAAATATATATTAGTGAAACAATTGTATAATATATTGTGTTTATCATATTAATATTGATTGCAAAATACATAAATCCATATTTCTCATCCAGTTTGACTCCAGTTTATATAGTAATTTAATCTGAATACATCTGTGTGATCTACCTGAAAGGTAATTTTAGAATTTGTTTTGGTCTTTCAACTTGTGACATATAAGAGATTATTTTGATATTATCTAACTGGTCTTTCATGTTATTGCCTCCCAATCATTCTGACAGCAACTGTTTGAACTGTGGCCCTCTAGGCACGTCGGACAGCGCCCAATGAGACGTCTACGTATATTCTGTCTCTGGGTGTATCCATAATATCAGCTATCAGAACCAGCAGTGAAGCCACTTTCTTCAAGCCTATATTAATCTTTCTGGCTCCCCCCAGTGGTAGTTAGGTGTCACAACAAGACAAAAAGTAAGAAAAATATAATTTTTTTTTTTATATTTTATTTGTTCAATAAGAAACCAGCATCATAGAAAACCAAAACATTAAATACACAATCAACATAAAAAAGAAGAGATTGGCCATGATGCATGCATGGAGGAAACGATGCCGTGTTAAAGTGCACTGAGTGAAGAAAATTTGTAACATGGTTTTATCCACATGGTAGCTTTTTGTAGTACCTGGAAATAAAACAGCCGACAGTGAAATTATACATATATACATAACAAAAAAAAACAAACTTCTAAGCATTATTTTTCAAACAAAAAGGCACTTAAATATTTCTGCCAGCTTTACCCCTATAGCAGCACCGAAGTCAAACAGTATCAGACACCATATTTTCCCCACAAATGTAAAAAGTTCTAAACATGGAATAATTAAAGAAATTATTATTTTTAGATTTGAAGCAGATTCTGTAACAGAACAATTAAATTACTATCTCTTTATATTATGAATTATGTATAAAAAAGTTTGGATATGAATAGTAGTTAAAATATAAAGTCCAGTTACTTCATTGTTTATAAAGGTCTATTTGCCACTTTTGTGTCTAAAGAGAGAAAACATGGAGAAAGTCTTTAGTTTTTGGCAAAAACTTCCATAGAAAATGATCTTAATTAGTATAAGTTGTATTCTTTATACTCGGTCAGCACAGTATTAACGGTAGTTTCTGTTTGGCAGTTTGGAGCTTTAGAGTTTACACTTTGGACGAAGGACGTCTTTAGAACCTTTTCTTGGTCTTTGAGCTGATTTTAAAACATATTTGGTCCCAAAGGTAGATTGTTTTTGCTCTTCCCCTCCAGACGACACTGTTTGCAGGATTTAACAGAGTGAAGCGGGATGTTTGATCATATCTGAAGATAAACTGCTCAGTCTCAGATATTCAGCCCGTCGTGCTTTAGAGCATCGTATTTGGAGCGGGATCCTCTCCGGCTCTGGCCCTGCTCCCTTCCACCTGCTCTCCTCCTCTGACTCCCTCTCTCTTCTTGCTGCTCTCCTGCTGCGCTCTCAAACAGTTTCCTGGCGCTCTCCACCCGGCTGCTGCTTTTCTCCTCTCCTCTCTCCCTGCGCTCATCGGTTTCTCCTCTGTAGTGGCTCTTCTTGTCCTCCCCCACTGACTCCCCCTTGTGGCTCCGATGGGAGCCTTTCCTCTGGGAATGATCCCCTCCTTCCCCCTCATATTTCTCCTCTCCTCTCCTGCTCTTTTCCATCTCTGCTCTCCAGTCTTTCACTCCTCTCTCCTCCTCCCCTCTCCTCCTCCAGCNCTCCTCCTCTGACTCCCTCTCTCTTCTTGCTGCTCTCCTGCTGCGCTCTCAAACAGTTTCCTGGCGCTCTCCACCCGGCTGCTGCTTTTCTCCTCTCCTCTCTCCCTGCGCTCGTCGTTTTCTCCTCTGTAGTGGCTCTTCTTGTCCTCCCCCACTGACTCCCCCTTGTGGCTCCGATGGGAGTCTTTCCTCTGGGAATGATCCCCTCGTTCCCCCTCATATTTCTCCTCTCCTCTCCTGCTCTTTTCCATCTCTGCTCTCCAGTCTTTCACTCCTCTCTCCTCCTCCCCTCTCCTCCTCCAGCTCTCCCTGTCTCCGTGGTGACTTCCTGTCTCCTCCTTCCTTTCTCCTTTCTCGCTCCTGTTGCTGTGCCTCCTTCCAGACTCAGACATCCTCTCTTCCTCCTCCTCGCTATTCTTTCTCCTCTCAGTTTTCTTCTGGGATGTCTCCCGCTCTGCATGCGGAGTTTGGGAAGTTTTCTCTTTTTCTGAATGACTTGCTTTGATCTTTGCTTCTTTCTCCTTTTCAGGCCGTTTCTTGTTTTCCGGCATCTCGTTTGTTTCTTTAGACTTTTTCTCTGCTTTCTTTTCTTTCCCAGCTGTTGTCTGATTCTCTGCCTCTTTCTCTTTCTTGCTTCCTTTCTCAAATTGTTCTTTTATGGCTTCTTTCACCGTTTTCAAACCGGACTCATTACCCTTTTTCTTCTCTGATTTGGACTCTGACATTTTCTCATCTTTTTCCTTTTCCTCCACTTCTCCTGTTTCCTTCATGTTCTTCTCCTCCTTTTTCTCCTTCTTTATTTTAAAGATGTCCAACGCCGTCTCTTTGCTCTTCTTCGGCTCCACCTCCTCCTTCTTGTCCTCCTTCTTGTTCAGCTTCTCCTCCAGGAAGTCGATCTCCTGCTCCAGCTCTGCCAGCTTCTTCGGGTCGGACTCCAACTCGTCCTCCACCTCTACCTCCACCTCCTCGATCTCCTCGTACTCCTCCACTTCGATGCCGTCCATGGTCTTCTGCAACTGCGTCTTCACCTTGTTCAGCTCCAGCAGGCCGTCCTGAAGGTCCTTGCACACCTGCCTGATCTTACCGGCGAACTTTGTTTTGGCACCCTTGCGGAGCTCGTGGGAGTCTTTGGCGAGGAAGAAAACGTCCAGAGCCAGGAAGAGGGCGGACATGACCCCCGTGGTGACGCTGATGGCCTGGGCAGCTTTAGCGGCGCCGCCGGCGGCACCTAGAACCTGCACAGTGCTGATGAGCTTATCGGTGTTGATCATCAGGGCTTTTCCGGCTCGGCCTCCCTCTTTCATCACGTGCTTAATGTTGTGGTTCAGGGCCTTTTTGGCGGCACTTTCAGAGTATTTCTCAAAATCCCACTCCTCCAGGGTGTTCATCCCTTCCTGTAATCAATGGGAACAAAACCAGACTATCAGTGATGGAAAGTTTTACTCAACTTCTACTGCTGAATGTTTGAGTTGGAGCTGCAGAAACATTTATTAATGAGCACAGATTTGCAGAAAGACTCAATAAATATGTTTAAAAAAACACTGATACTCCACTTTAGACACAGTTTAGGTCGAATGTAGGAAAAAAAATATTCAAAACTTTAAGTCACAACAAAGACATCCCTTCAGTAATAGTGATTCTATGTATAAACACATGGGTAGATCAAGTAATGCGCTATTCTGTAAATATCTATACATCATTTTATGCTTGGTTGGATGCAGTATACATTTTATGAACGTTTTAGTTACAATACAGTTTAATCCAATTTAAAAGGATGTTAAAAACCGGAAGCAGAAAGGTCATCTCTCCACATGATCCATTTTAGGGACGCCGAGTCGCATCACCATCAGCCATCATGACCATAATTTGATTAATCCAATTTTTTCTGCCTCAAGTTTCATGATAAAAATGACAAATGAGAGACATCAGTTTTAAAAACTAGCTTTTTCTTTAACCCTCTGCTCTTAATTTAAAGGAAAATGAAATTCAAGTGATGAGAAATACAGAAATATAACCAC
>NW_015151264.1:27877-34485 GCF_000732505.1 Cyprinodon variegatus | reverse complement strand
GCTGGTTCATAGCAACGACTGCTGTGAACTAACTTCCCTTTAAATCAGACGGATTTCCTGGTGAACATCTAAAATGTTCTGGATCTTTTCTCTGAACGTCTTTTAGCAGCTTTCAGAACAGAACCCGTTCTTCCGTATAGAAATGGTTTCTGTTGCTCCTGGTGTTTCTTCCTCACCTGAACAAACTCCATGCACTTCCTGATGTCCTGTATCTCCTCCTGGTAGCCCTGGATCATCTTCTCCACCTTCTTACGGTCCATGTTGGAATGCACCGTGTCGGTGATGTTGGCCGTGGCCGACGTGATGCTTCCGGCCGTCGCCACGCCGATCCCCACGGCTGTGACGATGATGGAGGCCCCGAACGTGAACGGCGCCAGAATGAGCCCGGTAATGGTGGCCACGCTGCCCGCCACGCTGGCCACGCCTCCACCCACAGCTGCCGACACCGTCTTCTTGTGGAACTCGTCTGCGGCGTCGGCCACGGCAAGTAGTTCCAGGATGCGCTGCTGCAAGGACGCCCCCCGCTGGTTGAACAGATACACGAAGACCCGGGCTGCCATGTAGACTCGGTCCGCTGCCTGCTCCATCGCCCTGCAGAGAAACACAGAAGACAGTTCAACAGGATTTATGGCTAACAGAGTTTAGACATCAAGCCTGCTCAATAAAAAACTAAAAGATGGATGGGACAACAAATAACTCACAAAACAACTGAAAGGAACTAGAACTCTCAGGAAAATAAACCATCTACCAGTTCCTGCTATGAGTTCCCTTTGGGAAAGTCCTTTAAATTAAGCCCTTACATTTGCTCATCCTCCTCCTGGAAGTTTGATGTCTCGTTCCACTCAGTCCAGCCTGGAAAAACCAGCAGCACAAAATTAAACGCTCAGAAAGTATATTTCTATTTAGTTAAAGATTTAAATCAACAACTGTTTGAAAAGCGACCTTTCACTGAGTTCCACCACTCCATCAACTCGTTGTTCTCCTGAAAACACATCATTCAGTTAATCAAGAGAGAAATGCTAATTAAACTTTCCTTTTTTTAAAGTCGTAGGGAAGTCATACTTAAATGTCAAATCATTCTGGCTTAAAAAAATTTATATAATTGTACTGTTTATCAGACTATATTGTCCCAAATGTGAGAAAAGTTCTATGTAAAGGGGTCATAGAATGCAAAACCGAGTTTACATTGTTGTAG
This sequence comes from Cyprinodon variegatus, assembly GCF_000732505.1. NCBI lineage: Eukaryota > Metazoa > Chordata > Actinopteri > Cyprinodontiformes > Cyprinodontidae > Cyprinodon > Cyprinodon variegatus. Next base: position 33,290 of record NW_015151264.1, on the reverse strand, counting down.
ATAATTAACGATAGTCGACCAAAATCCTGAACAGTTTCTAAATTCCCCAAGGATATTTTATTTAGGTATGAAAAGTAGGACATGTCCGGGAAAAAGAGGACGTCTGGTCACCCTACCATATCAACCCTACGATGTTTCAGTGACTGAGTGCTTGTTGCTATGATGCGTCTTTGCTCAGCTTTGCTTGTTGTAAACCAACCAATCAGAGCACAGCTCATCTAAATATTCATGATCATACCATAAAAGGAAGAAAACCTGTCGTTTCATTCTGGGGCTTTTAACCAGGCTTGCATTGGGGCTCATAGATCAGCAAATATGCCATTTTCAGCTCAGCCAATGTTACACACCCTATTCAGAGACCTTAAGAACCAGCAACAAATATCCTATATGATTATTCTATGATGTCTTTAAAAAAAAAAAATCCTGTCTTAAAAAAAATATTTCCGTTGCTTTTTTTTCCGTTGCAAGGCGCTTCCAAGACACCGGCCACGATCAAACTTGCTTGCGAACCTTCAGCCACAACAATCCCACCCCCTTTATAATACACACTCATGTAAAGTCGGAACCACTAAGGAGAATTGGGATCTGCAACGGTTGGAACAGCCGCTTCCCTACGACTTTAACACTCTCATTTCAAACCCACCTGCTCCTCCTGGGCTTGAGTTTCTTCAGCTGGATAAGCGGCCATCTCTAAAGGCTCCATCAACACCGTGCTCTCCTGAAACCAAACAGAAAAAGCAGCTGTTTGATTCTCTTCTCTTAATCAGAAAGCATGGTTAATTTTCAGTGCTTAAAAGGAGAGAATTTTAGTAACAAATGGTGCGATAATATGATTTTATTCTTGTAAAGGTGACATCATTTACAGATGACTGCAGGGCTGATCAGCTCCTTACTGGATCCATTCAGATTTCTTACTTTGAACCTGAGATAGACTAAAGCTTCTGTAGCTTCTGGCAAAAACAAAATGCTGCAGGAAACGAAAACCAGCAAAAAAATGTTAAAGGTTTTCAGTCCTCTAACCTGCATTCTGTAGTTAGAACATTTCTAATGCAATCTCTGTGGAAACGCAGCCTCTTTAAAGGAAAAGTCTGGTCGGTTCAGAATACAAACTTCTGAATCACATTATTACATACTGTTCAATAAATGATAAGTGTTTTTAATCAAGAGTAATTTAATACGTCTGTGCTTTTAGTGAAGGCATCCATGTTTGTCAAGGAACACTACTGCCACCTTGTGACGTCACGGTGCGGTATCGGCCGTATCTGGTGTTTGTCACAACACACTATTATCAAAGTCATCTTGAAAACATTCTTCTTTGAAATATTGGCTTCATATTACGTGTTTTTTCTCTGGCCAGAAGTTTGAAGGAAAATCCTGCCTCTTCAAGTTGGCAACTTGAGGAGGATCAGGAATCGGGAAGGTTGTTTTCTTTCCACTTTTACCCGATTTATTCCAACATCTAACTGCCATAAATGTGGGCATTGTCAGTTTCACTATAGCTCTGGTGAATTGCAATGGTGAAGTCCTCTGGAAATCTTCAATAATTGTTGTTGATTGCCCATTGATTTTGCTTGTAAAGCGGGTAGAATGGCGCTAGGCTTACCGCACCGTGACGTCACTGCTGGAAGATGGCAGGAGTGAGGCGTACTTTTTTTCATTTATTAATGGAATAATAACTAACACAGTCAGATAAACACAAATCTTAAGAACATTTTACCAAATAAAAAAAAAATAAAAAAATCGCCATCAGAGCCAGCGGTTCTTCACGCACAGCTATGGAGAGAGAGGGCTGTTGCAGACGGGTTAACGTTAGACCTGACTACCGTTAGCCTCGGAAGTCCTCTGGAATTTTTTTGTTTAATTACCCATTAAATTGGTAAATGGGCCATATAGTGATGCTTAAAAGTATAATGTTCTCACCTCAAATTAAATAACGGCAACAGAGGAGAGAACTTTAAAATTAATACTCTGAGCTCTGTGGGCGCTCCATTGAAAGTTGCCGCAGTGCATGCTGGGACAGCTGTCAATCTCAAGAACGGAAAAGTCTGCTCTGATGCATGTTGGGTAAAGAGGGAGGGGTGAGAACAACGTCCGGGGAATTTGTCCGTTCTCGGTCTGCTGTTCTTGTGAATTGGAACAGTACTAGTGCTGAGGATGATGAGGTTTCACGAGCACACGAGAATGCACAGGTACACAGATTGAGAAACGGCCATTGAATGCGCCCAATTCTTTTTTTTTTACTGATTAACGCAAAATTAATTAAATCACTGCGACCATATTAGTTTTGGTATAAATAATGATCCACTGATTATTCCTTGCTGACGGGACTTTTCCTTTAAAGTAACTGTAACTCCTTCTGCATCAGAAGGAAGCTTATTAAAACCATAACAAGGATCAAGGAGTCTATATACCAGTTTAAACACTTCTTAATTTTAATTCCTTGAATCATTTTAAAATGTTGTTCATTTAACATTTTATTAAAAGAAGGTTTAGAGATTCTGAATCCAGGTTTATTCCTCAGAAAAATAACAAGATAAATGATTTATTAGTAAATGTAGAAACTCTTTCTAACCTGCGAGGTGTTCAGCTCCTCCAACTCAACGCTCTCCTCAATCAAAGGCATCTTACTGGAGTTCTGTACAGTTAGAAATGCGACATGTTAAACAGTCATGCAGTCAGATGTTCTGAGTTTCTGTTCGTTTCTTATGAGAACTCTCATATATCAACGGCATAAATCTCCCACACAGCAGCAAATACCTCTTTGGACATTTTGGGAAGAGTTTTCTTGATTCGAAAAGACACAACCTGACAAACGTAAAAAAGAAAACAGAGATTACACGATAAACCCTGAAGCAAAGCAAGCTAAGGAAGAACTTTTAACGCTGTTTGTAATCGTTATATTGATGTTTGCAGAACTTGCCCTTCTTTTCTTCTTTATGGTTCTTTTGCGACTCAGCCCACGTCCTGTAGGTGGCGCAGTGTCTTCGCCATCCTGCAAAACAACATATTTGAAAAAGCTTCATTAGGAAAAGTTTAGCAACTTGCTCACATTACTGTTCCTTTTTGATTAATTAAAGGTCCTTATTTATGTAGTTCAAACTAGTTTTTAACCACTAAAATAATTCTCATTATGACTATATGTTTAGAAATAAACCATCTTTACAGTTGAAGGTAAAGAACCATTTTGTTCTGGCTCCAGTTTTAAAAAAAACACTTTTTGGTTTAATTTCTAACATGAAATCCCAAGCTAGGTTTCTACTGACCATCAAAAGATGGAAATGGCAATTATGAAAAATAAACCTGCATAATGGAAACCCGGCAATTAAAACAAACCCAAAAACTCAAAAACAATTTGAGACTCCAAAACTCTTTTGTGCCAAGATGAGGCTTTTTTTGTTTTGTTTTTAGCTAAATTGAACTTGGGTTTTTTTCCGCTTCTCTTCTTTTTCCGCATAACATCACATAATCATCAATCAGATGTAACTATCGGCAATAAAGATGAAGATGACAGGTTATATAAATGGGAGGATGATGCCAGCATGTTTTATTTGTTGTTTTATTTACACCACAACTTTCTTCTGGAAAAGAAAAGTTGGAGCCTGATTTCAAAGAAAGGACCAACAGAGTCAGTGAAAACAGTTTAGAAACAATCAGATAAATACGCATGTGATGCTAATTTTTTTTATTTATTATTTTTTTCAAGCAAATCTCTCACAGCAGAGCACCAATAAACCATTATTATTATCTTGCAGCTGCAAACTTGTCTGTTATAGTTATAGTGTATTATAGTCCCAGGAAAGCACTGCTCCATTATGGCTCCGCCTACTGTTCTGTGATTGGTTCAGTCTGTTTTAGACTGGAGAGCCTTCCAGGTCTGATTTCCTGCACCTTTAAGGCTAAGTTCACACTGAAGTGATCCAGCCTGAAGTGATCCAAATCCAAATTTTTTGCCCTTATCTGATCTTTCATGACAGTCTGAACAACACCAATCTAATTATTTCCAATGCGACCCAGGTCACTTGGCTATGTGGTCCTGAATCCGATAAGTATCTGATCTTTTCAAATGTGAAAAGATTAGATATGTATCGGATCAGAATGTGGTCGCATTCATCCGACCCGAACGTCATCAATACTCAAAGGTCACTATTCTGCATCTTCAGACCTAAAAGCATGAAAAAAAAACAATGGCGGATGATAATGTGGGGATCAGTCTTTCTTTTTGAACTTCTGGAAAATATAAAATTGTCAACGAAATGAAAAGAAGCCAGAACAAAAAAATAAAAATAAAAAAGATTGCAAGATACTGTCCAGCCCGGCCATCCATGTATACTTCCCTAAAATACAGAGCACGCCCCCTACTTATGATGTCATTGCGTCCTCTAATGCGCTTGCTGAACAGATAAGATGTATGAATGCAGTTCACACGGCAGATCACATACAAGCTGCGTATATTTGGAAATGTGAACAACCACGCAAAATCGAATTTCATTATTTAAAAAAAACTAAATGAGCATTAACGCCTTCAGTGTGAATTGCTCCTTTAATGCATCTCTACCAAACAGTGATGCAGCCATTTAATTCAGGTGAGGAAGCAGAGACATTTCTAAAATGTGCAGAAGATCAGAGCTAGACGGCCACATTTAGGGAAGAAACACAGCTACTGTCAGTGTGTGTGTAGATGTGGTCAATGTTGAGCCAGTTCATAGTTAAAAAGAACTGGTTCAAAGGTCGGTTCACACAGATAAAAATGAACTAGCTCACCTTCATAGTTCACTATTTAAAAAAATGTTCTACGTTCACTAACATATAAATGAACTAGTTCCAGTTCATTTGGTAAATTAAGCGACAATCCTACAATAGAACCTCATGTTTCACTCTTTAAATGTGTGATCATAATATATAGAAAGAAATGGAAAATACTCGATGCAGTCCAGGTATACAGGATGTGCAGTGAAGCCTTCATTTAGCCAAATCACACAAACTTCAGAAACATTCAGGAACATTCAGTTTCTGCTGAAAAGATCTGGATCAAAATGATTTCCTCCGTTCCTCATTCAGTAGCAGATATTTCCCCAGATAGCATGGATGCTTTCACTCGATGTGTCGCTTTTAGTGCTGTCAATCGATTAAATTTTTTTAATCGCGATTAATCGCATCAATGCCTAAGTTAACTCGCGATTAATCGCATGTTAATCACACATTTTTTTCTGATTGAAAATCATTTAAATACTCTCGATGACATACAAAAAATACATACAGGCTAGGTTTGTGCCAATGTTCTTTTTTTAAAATGAAAACAGGTCACAGAAACTGACTTATGCCATAGAAACTTAGGGCAAGCAGATGGGGAGGCATGTAGCAAAAGAATAACAAATATGTAGCCAAAAAAAAGGCCCTGAAAACAGGCTGATGT